>NC_134354.1:309700416-309722916 GCF_048569485.1 Anomaloglossus baeobatrachus
TTGCTCAAATCCAGAATTAAGACGGAAAGACCCACAAACAAGCAAGACCTTAAGGCTGCGGCTGTAAAGGCCTGGCAAAGCATTAAGAAGGAGGAAACCCAGCATTTAGTGATGTCCATGAATTCCAGACTTAAGGCATTGATTGCCTCCAAAGGATTCGCAACAAAATATTGAAAATAAAAATATTTTGTTTGGGTTTGGTTTATTTGTCCAATTACTTTTGACCTCCTAAAATGTGGAGTGTTTGTAAAGAAATGTGTACAATTCCTACAATTTCTATCAGATATTTTTGTTCAAACCTTCAAATTAAACGTTACAATCTGCACTTGAATTCTGTTGTAGAGGTTTCATTTCAAATCCAATGTGGTGGCATGCAGAGCCCAACTCGCGAAAATTGTGTCACTGTCCAAATATTTCTGGACCTAACTGTATATATATATATATACACATACATATATATATATATATATATATATATATATATATATATATATATATATATATATATATACACATACATATATATATATATATATATACACATACATATATATATATATATATATACACATACATATATATATATACACATACATATATATATATACACATACATATATATATGTATATATATATATATATATATATATATATATATATACATACATATGTATATATATATATACATATATATACATATATATATACACATACATATATATATACACATACATATATATATACATATGTATACATACATATGTATACATACATATATATATATACATATACATATACATACATATATATACATACATACATATATATATACATACATATATATATATATATATATATATACATACATATATATATACATATATATATATATATACATACATATATATATATATATACATATATATATATATACATACATATATATACATACATATACAGTTAGGTCCAGAAATATTTGGACAGTGACACAATTTTCGCGAGTTGGGCTCTGCATGCCACCACATTGGATTTGAAATGAAACCTCTACAACAGAATTCAAGTGCAGATTGTAACGTTTAATTTGAAGGTTTGAACAAAAATATCTGATAGAAATTGTAGGAATTGTACACATTTCTTTACAAACACTCCACATTTTAGGAGGTCAAAAGTAATTGGACAAATAAACCAAACCCAAACAAAATATTTTTATTTTCAATATTTTGTTGCGAATCCTTTGGAGGCAATCACTGCCTTAAGTCTGGAACCCATAGACATCACCAAACGCTGGGTTTCCTCCTTCTTAATGCTTTGCCAGGCCTTTACAGCCGCAGCCTTCAGGTCTTGCTTGTTTGTGGGTCTTTCCGTCTTAAGTCTGGATTTGAGCAAGTGAAATGCATGCTCAATTGGGTTAAGATCTGGTGATTGACTTGGCCAATGCAGAATGTTCCACTTTTTTGCACTCATGAACTCCTGGGTAGCTTTGGCTGTATGCTTGGGGTCATTGTCCATCTGTACTATGAAGCGCCGTCCGATCAACTTTGCGGCATTTGGCTGAATCTGGGCTGAAAGTATATCCCGGTACACTTCAGAATTCATCCGGCTACTTTTGTCTGCTGTTATGTCATCAATAAACACAAGTGACCCAGTGCCATTGAAAGTCATGCATGCCCATGCCATCACGTTGCCTCCACCATGTTTTACAGAGGATGTGGTGTGCCTTGGATCATGTGCCGTTCCCTTTCTTCTCCAAACTTTTTTCTTCCCATCATTCTGGTACAGGTTGATCTTTGTCTCATCTGTCCATAGAATACTTTTCCAGAACTGAGCTGGCTTCATGAGGTGTTTTTCAGCAAATTTAACTCTGGCCTGTCTATTTTTGGAATTGATGAATGGTTTGCATCTAGATGTGAACCCTTTGTATTTACTTTCATGGAGTCTTCTCTTTACTGTTGACTTAGAGACAGATACACCTACTTCACTGAGAGTGTTCTGGACTTCAGTTGATGTTGTGAACGGGTTCTTCTTCACCAAAGAAAGTATGCGGCGATCATCCACCACTGTTGTCATCCGTGGACGCCCAGGCCTTTTTTAGTTCCCAAGCTCACCATTCTTTTCCTTTTTTCTCAGAATGTACCCGACTGTTGATTTTGCTACTCCAAGCATGTCTGTTATCTCTCTGATGGATTTTTTTCTTTTTTTTCAGCCTCAGGATGTTCTGCTTCACCTCAATTGAGAGTTCCTTAGACCGCATGTTGTCTGGTCACAGCAACAGCTTCCAAATGCAAAACCACACACCTGTAATCAACCCCAGACCTTTTAACTACTTCATTGATTACAGGTTAACGAGGGAGACGCCTTCAGAGTTAATTGTAGCCCTTAGAGTCCCTTGTCCAATTACTTTTGGTCCCTTGAAAAAGAGGAGGCTATGCATTACAGAGCTATGATTCCTAAACCCTTTCTCCGATTTGGATGTGAAAACTCTCATATTGCAGCTGGGAGTGTGCACTTTCAGCCCATATTATATATATAATTGTATTTCTGAACAAGTTTTTGTAAACAGCTAAAATAACAAAACTTGTGTCACTGTCCAAATATTTCTGGACCTAACTGTATACATATATATACATACATATGTACATACATATATATATATATATATATACATATATACATACATATATATATATATATACATATATACATACATATATACATATATTTATACATATATATACATACATATATATATATATATATATACATATATATATATATATACATATATATATACACACATATATATATATATATATATGTACATATATACATATATACATATATATATATATACATATATATGTACATATATACATATATATATATACATATATATACATATTGATACATACATACAGATGGCAGGACTCATCAGGCACTGCAAAACCCTTTTCATTGAGGGGAAACAGACGTATGGGATCTCAATCCTCAGGATCTGGCAGCGAGTCTACCACTATATCCAGGGCTCCTTTTTTAGGGAGAAAACGAAGGTCCCGACGAAACCTCTTAGGAGAGCCGGACGCCATCATAGGAGACGTCGCGGATCCAATAAGGACTCGAGCACATGTCAGGGAGAATCCCTAGTCCTGAACTTATCATCTAAATCCTTAGATTCAAATCAACTACGGGTTTTATCTAAGGGATTATCTTTTTGTCCATCTAATAATTTTTTCGTTCCTTGAGGTTATGCGCCCAATTTTCAGACAGAGATACTACTACATCTGAAGGTAATACATCTGACACTATTTTTCTTCACAATCTAGGTTTGAGGGTTAAGAGTAGTATGAACCCTTTAAAGTCGTTTTACCAAATTGAAACCTAAGTGAATTTAGTTCAGAGGGATGTAGATGTAATGGTTAAAAAATTTAAAAGTGGGGCTTTGTGTCATTATAATAACCTTAATAAGGAAGAAAGAAAAGCTTTAAAATCTCTCAAGGAGGATATGTCCCTAATAATAAAACCAGCAGATAAGGGGGGTAGTTTGGTGGTAATGGATAGAATAGCGTACATAGAAGAAATTATGTCACAATTATCAGATAGAAATGTTTATGAAATTTTGAAAAATAATCCAGTGTTTGATATTACCAAAAAATTAGAGCAGATTGTGGGTAAATATTCAGCCCTAAAAATAATTGATGACAAAACAGTTTCCTTTTTAATTAATAAACATCCCATTACCCCAGTTCTTTATACACTGCCAAAAGTGCATAAATCGCTGGAAAAACCGCCCGGGAGGCCGATAGTGGCACTGACGGATTCCATCTTGTCAGCACCAGCTATCTTCCTAGAGAAGATTCTTACCCCTCTTATAAAGTCTACACCGTCATTTTTATTAGATACCTCGCAGTTTCTGAATGACATTAAAAATCTTAAAATCAGTAATGATGATTTATTAGTCACCTTAGATGTTTGCAATTTATATACGTCCATTGTACATAGCAAAGGAATAAGGGCTGTGAAGTAGTTGTTACAATCGTCCAATCACACTGACACACAGAAAGATTTGTTTTTGGATCTGTTATCTCTTATTTTGGAAGAAAATTATTTTTTGTTTCAAGACACATTTTACAAACAGCGGTGCAGGACCGCGATGGGCTCGAATGTCGCACCTCCATATGCAAATGCCTATATGGCTTGGTTTGAAGATAATTTCACCTATTCAAATAATTTTTTTAAAAAACACTGTTTATTTTGGCGAAGATTTATAGATGATATTTTTTGCGTGTGGAGGTGCGACATTCGAGCTCTAAAGGTTTTTGTTCTAGAACTTAGTACAGTTTGGGTAGAATTAAATTTTACCATGGAGGTTTCTTCTGAAAAAATTAGTTTTTTGGATGTGATGGTTACCAAGGGTATTGACAACACCCTGACTACAGATTTATATAAAAAAACAACAGATAGGAACAATTTGTTATTATTTTCTAGTAACCACCCTCCACATTTAAAGAATTCATTGCCCTATTCACAATACCAGAGGGTACGCAGAATCGTTGCTGACCCTCAGTTATGTGAAATGAGACTTGAGGAAATGTCTAAAAAATTTTATCAGCGAGGGTATCTCAAAGCCCTATTAAAAGATCAAAGATCTAAACAACCTGTTGTAAAGACAAAGGAGAAACGCATGGCGTTTATTAACACATATCACCCGTGGTCAGTGTTTGTACATCGCATTCTGCGCAAACATTGGAATGTAATATCTAATTCCTATCCAAAAATTAAAGAATTCAATTTGCCCCCTTTAATCTGTCACCGCAGATCTCAGAATCTGAGAGATAAAATTGTAAGAGCAGATCTAAAGCTGGGGTCACACTAAGCGACAGCGACGTCGCTGTTACGTCACCATTTTCGGTGACGTAACAGCGACCTTGTAAGTCGCTGTTATGATCGCTGCTTAGCTGTCAAACACAGCAGAAGCAGCGATCATAACGTCACTGTGCTACATGTGCAGAGAGCAGGGAGCCGCGCTTAGCGCTGGCTCCTTGCTCTCCTAGGTACAGTACACATCGGGTTAATTAACCCGATGTGTGCTGCAGCTACATGTCACACTGCAGAGAGCAGGGAGCCGCGCGCACTGCTTAGCGCTGGCTCCTTGCTCTCCTTGCTACAGTATACATCGGGTTAATTACTCGATGCGTACTGCAGCTACATGTGCACAGAGCAGGAGCCGGCACTGGCAGCAAGAGCGGAGGCTGGTAACTAAGGTAAATATCGGGTAACCAGGGAAAGGTCTTCCCTTGGTTACCCGATGTTTACGCTGGTTACAGCTTACCGCAGCTGCCAGACGCCGGCTCCTGCTCCCTCTGCTCGCTTCATTTTGTCGCTCTCTCGCTGTCACACACAGCGATGTGTGTGTCACAGCGGGAGAGTGACGACCAAAAAATGAAGCTGGACATTCAGCAACGACCGGCGACCTCACAGCAGGGGCCAGGTCGTTGCTGGATGTCACACACAGCGACAGCGACGGGACGTCGCTGCAACGTCACAGAAAATGGTGACGTAGCAGCGACGTCGTTGTCGTTGTCGCTGTGTGTGACACCAGCTTAAGTGGTAAAAGTAAATTAGCACAAACCTTCTTATCTACTCCTGTGATGGGCACCTTCCCGTGCCTTAATTGTGTACATTGTTCAGGGATCATTAAGGGAGACTCCTTTCATCACCCCCGCTCGGGAGAATCATTTAAGAAAAGAGGGTATTACACTTGTGACAGTAGCTACATAGTTTACATTCTGAAGTGTCCCTGCGGTCTTATCTATGTCGGGGAAACAACTCTGAAACTAAAAGAGAGGCTTTCCAACCATAAATACACCATTAGACAAAAGAATGTTTTATTACCGGTACCGCAGCACTTTGCTGAACACAAATACAATGTGTCACAATTGCGTTATCAGATCCTGGAGCAAGTCCCGCAGCCCAGGCGAGGAGGAGATCGTGTCAGGGCATTGAAGCAGCGTGAGCTATACTAGATACACCGACTGCAGTCTCTCCATCCACTGGGACTGAATAGGGATTATGATGTAACTTGTTTTTTGTAACACAGCCATACATGTAATGAAATATTGAATTGATGCAACAGAGTTTATTTTTATTTTTATTTTCATTTTCATTTTTTAATTTTTCTTCAAAAGGAAAAATGCGATTTATTAAAATCAAATAAAAATATACTTGACATGTAATGATAGTGTATTTGCAATATTAAAGATGTACTAATTTACATGGAAAATGTTAAATAATTTATGTAAGTTTGAGCAAAGGTGAAAAAATTTAACCCTTTGATTCATTAGGCTGTTGTTCAACTATTGGTTCTTTATATGTCTAAATCCATTTGTAATTGTGGTTGAACCATCATCTCAGTAAATCTGCTTGTTTCAGTTTGAATTCTAATGAGAAACATATATGGAAATTTGATTAATATAATTTAACTAATTAATTTAGTATGCAGATGAGATAGGTGGGTCAGTCACAAAGGAAGTAATCCACTCATTGTGTGTATATATATGTGTGTGCATTCATTTAATCTATAGATGTGAAAAAGGCTCACTATTAGCCGAAACGCGTAATTTACGCCTGTATATTATGATTATGATGGAATAAACTACAAAAATATTTCAGAAGATTTGGAGTGCCGGTCCTTTGTATCAATTATACTGTGGATGCCTTCCTTGGACACGTGCACCTTGAAGGATTGTGTGCCGCCTGGAACTTCTGTTTCTACATATATATATATAATATATATATATATATACATATATAGCAATCAGTAGGAATGGCAGGGTTTTGATTCCTCACTGGATCAGCTGAAATAATCAGGAGGCATTCAGAACAGAGAGGCTGCTGGGGCTGAGACTCCATACCTCCACTGGCTGTGCTGAGGAACCCACACAGTGAGAGAATACTGTTTTGTTTGTTACATAGGTTTATTTTGTAGTTAGCATTCTGTTGTTAGTTAGTGGCCAGACGGCCTTAGACGTTTATTTTCCTGTTTTTGCATGTGTAACACTGAGAGATGTGTACACAATAAACATGGCAGTGGCCATATCTGTTTGGAACCTGCCAGTCTGCCGCTGTCATCTATATAGAGTAGAATTTCGCTCACAAATAGGTTAGGTGCCTCCGAGAAAAAAGTCAAATATATAAGAAGAGTCAGCTCGGGCACTCAGAAGACAAGAAAAAAGTGGAGAATGTTGATGCTTTTGATTTCAATTTTATTCATGCAAAGGTTTATAATATGACGTTTCGGCCATACAATTTAGGCCTTTATCAAATAAATGTTCTGAAAGAACAAAAGAAAATATATACCCTAGTGAATACATAATGTTATTCTCACATACATGTACATTCTATTTTACATGGTGCATGAAACCCAAAAATTTGGCAAGTGTTTTTCAAAGAACAAATCATACAAAAGAAAATGAACCTCAATACACGTTATGGTGTGAACAATCAATAGTCCAGAGGTTGAGAGACCCTAATGCTTATTAGACCCAAGTACAGATTTGTTACAATGCAAAAAAATACATACCACAGGAAACGTATATAAGGCTAGATTGGTGAAATTGAGTTCACATGTGTTGGCCAATGGACCTTAGTAATCAACCTGAAGTAAAAAACAGAGTCGTCTAAGAAAATTACATATATTTTTCATATACATGCGTAGATAGAGGACCGGTAGATAGAATGTAGAACAGGGGGTATGGGCTAAAGATTTCCAATAGAATTACCTTTGCTATTGTCTATATGGTATACCTCTTGAAGACACAACGTTCATTAGAGTGCTGTGGCGTATGGCCCACTGAATGGCATAGAATACAAGGAAAGCAGCAAAAGTTAGATTAGAATATCCATCAAGTGGAGGGAAAGAGGGGAATCTAGTTATTATGACTCCATGATAGAGTGACATATAGAGAGAAATAATATAAGTGTATGCATGAAGTTACCTTTACTATTAGCTATGGGATGAGTCTCCCATGGGCCTCATGTGCAATAAATTGCTGTGGTGTAGAACCCACCAAGTTGCTTTAAATACAAAGAAAACAGAATATATCAGCATAAAGAGGAGAAGGGTGGAGAGGATGAGATACATGGCCTTTATCACTCACCACAATATGTGTAAAGATCAAAATTATGCAGTATAGGTGCAAGACTCCAAATCCTTGGAACTATAATATACAAATATAATATACAAACCTATTGTCTCCTCCCCATAATCCTATAGAATGTAAGCCCGCAAGGGTAGGGCCCTCTTCCCTCTGTACTAGTCTGTCTACTGTAACTTGTATACGTATTTTGTATGTAACCCCCTTCTCATGTACAGCACCATGGAATTAATGGTGCTCTATAAATAAATAATAATAATAATAATAATACAAAGAATGCGCATCAATATATCCTTAAGCTATGTTCTGACAGTGAACATGTAGACATAATGGGGAATACTACCAACCTTATTCCACTGTCAAGGTCCCCTAAGGGTACGAAAGCCCTGTATCTACAGCCCCCCTGTAGAGATCTATAAGAATATCATAGTCAACTGCTGTATTGTATATGCCATTCAAAAGGTGAAAGATCCCTGTTAAATACCTGAATTTGCAAGATGCAGTGGTGATTCCGTGGGGATGAAAGGCTGTGTGTAAGGTCGGAGCCCGTGGAGTCCAGAGGTGCCGGTGCATGCATGGCGGCCGCCATTTAAAGCTAGGGCACGTGAGTGGGAAGTCCTAATGGTGGAACGCAGCGCCGTCCGTGGAACGCAGCCGCATGCATGCGCAGGGGGATCCCAGCCGGGAGTGCCCCCCACCGCATGCGCGCCGGCGAACCACAGGCGGCGCGAGTGAGTGTACCGCATCGCCGGCCGTGGAGCACAAGCGCGCGCACAAGCAAGGGAACCCGCACGCGCCCGCGCCCCACATACGGCGCAAGGACGTGAGGGGAGTGGCTCCAAGTATGGCAGACGCGGGCGCGGGCACCGGTCTATGTAATCCCCGCGGTCGCGCACGCATGCGCACACACACTGGATATGTGAGATAGACAATTCCAAGGAAAAAGCGTGATGATGTGACTCCGTGATGACGTTTATTGTGCCTAAAAGGATGAAAAAAGAAGAAAGAAATTAGTAGACTTATAATAGCAGACTAACATTAGCATCATAGCAATATTGGTATATAGTTATAGTTAATCTATAAATACCCCATATAGTTTTAATGGTTTTTATAGAAAATCTATCGGTCCCCTAGAAAACAATAACATACATATATTACATTAGTAGGAGACCTCATATTCCCGATTTAGGCCGTTAGGCTCGAGAGTCTGAAGGGTGTAAATCCAGAAGGATTCCCTTTCTTTTAATTTTTGGACCCTATTGCCCCCCCTCCTACTTAGTGGGATATGTTCAATTACTTGGTAACGCAGTTGTGAGACCGAGTGGCCTGCCTTCATAAAATGAGCTGGGATGGGTAGAAGATCATATTTACACCGGATAGTAGATTTATGTTTGCTTATCCGGTCTCGGATATGTTGGGTGGTCTCCCCAACATACCCGAGACCACAAAGACACTTTATGAGATAGACCACATTTGATGAATCACAAGTGAAAAAATCCTGGAGATAAAAAATCTTACCCGTACGTGGATGGGAGAAAGAGCTACCCTTTGTCATATTTGAACACTGCATACAATGCAAACACGGGAAATTGCCCTTACGTGCAGTGTGAAGGAATGTTTGACGGGGCTCCTTTCTCTGGGAACCCACATCAGCTCTAATTAGTGAATCCCGTAAATTTTTAGGTCGTTTATCACAAAATAGGGGTGGATTCTGGAAGGCTATTACTTCAGGATAGGATTTGCCCAGTAAGGACCAGTGACTAAAGATGGCCTTCTTTATCTGAGATTGGAAGGGGTGGTATGTAGAAACATACGCTACCCTGGGGCCATTAATCACGGGTTGTTCCCTATTAGAGGGGCAGGGGACTGCGATATTTTGTGGATAACCCCTATTAACAAATTTCTGGCTGATTTCTGCGCAGCGTTCTATTTGTGTCACCAGATCTGACACTATTCGTTGTACCCTTCTGATCTGTGACCAAGGTAGGGCCGTCTTCACATGCTTTGGATGTGCACTTGTAAAATGTAAGAGGCTATTCTTGTCTGTAGGTTTCGTGTACAGATCAGTGGTTAATTTGCCATCCGGACGTTTTATTACCATGGTGTCCAAAAAGCTGATGTTATGCAAGTCGTGATGTAATGTGAATTGTAGACCCTCCAGGCAGCTATCAAGATCCCTGTGGAAAGAAAGCAACGAGTCCAGGTCACCGCGCCAAATCAGGAATATGTCGTCTATATACCTACACCATACGGTGACATGTGAGGCATATAGGTGATGGCTATAGACGAAATTGTCCTCAAAATGTGCCATAAATAGATTAGCGTACGGTGGTGCCATATTAGAGCCCATTGCAGTCCCTCTATTCTGTATAAAAAATTGGTCCTCAAAGAGGAAAAAGTTATTATACAGTATAATCTCAAGTAGATCTAGACTGAATTTCCTTTGATGTGGTGTAAGCTCAATTTGTTTGTCAAGAAATGTGGTGGCGGCCTCTATTCCCTGTTGGTGATTGATACTCGTATAGAGGCTATTTACGTCAAGAGTCACTAAAATGTCATCTGGAGAACTACTCTGTATTGTTCCAAGGAGCCGGAGAAAATCTGAGGTGTCTTTGATATATGACCGGGTTGGGGGTACCAGTGGATTAAGAATTTTCTCTAGTGTTATGGCCAGTGGAGAGAGAATGGACTCTGTTGATGCTACAATGGGACGGCCCGGTGGTTGGGTCAAATTCTTATGCACTTTCGGTAAGGTGTAAAACACCGGTGTGATGGATAGTCCTTGATTAGAAAATCTGCCAACTTCCCATCAATAGTACCCAATCCTGTGTGTTCATCCACCAGGTGTCTAATAATTTCCCTAATCCTTGGTGTAGGGTCATGTGGAATGGGGGAATAGGTGGTTCTGTCATTCAATTGCCCGTGAATTTCATTCACATAGTATGACTTATCCATGACCACTATTGCCCCGCCCTTATCTGCTGGCTTAATTATCAGTTTCTTATTCTCTTTTAGCCCCTGTAAAGCTTGTGTCTCTTCTGGTGTTAGATTGTGTCGTACATGCATCAGGCCGTCCTTTATATCACCAATGACTTTTTTCGTGTCTACAGTGACTAGACCAATGAAAGTCTCTACCGGGTGGTGTACTCGTGGTGGAGAAAATGTACTGGGTATGGACAATTTAAGATCCTTCAATCTGAACATATGGGGATCAGTTGTCGGGATGTCAGTATTGTTAATGTCTGAAGCCCTGAAGTGGGCTTTCAGTCTAACAGACCTAAAAAAGCGGCGTAATTCCTGATCTAGTAAGAATTCGTTAAATGAGGGAGTGGGACAGAAGGAGAGTCCCTTTTGTAGGACTCTCGTCTCTGTGGGTGATATATGGTATGAGGAGATGTTAAAAACGATATTGGTCCTACCTGTGACCGAGTCGTGATCTTTTGTGAGGTCCCAGGGTTTCCTCTTCCCCCTCCTCGTCTTTCTTTTGGGGGACGGCGAGGTCCTAAAAAAGATGCCCCTCGGGAATGGCTCTGGTCACTATCCGAGCTGGTAGAGCTCTGGTAGGACGTCTGGTTGGTATACCGTCTATCGTGAGGTTCAGAGAAACGCCACTTATACACACGGTCCCTTTGATAGTCCTCCTGGTCCCTGATAAATTTAGATCTTTTTCGGTCTTGTAGTATTTTTCTGAATTCAGTGATAGTCTCTTGAGTCCGTGTTTTGATGTTATTCCAATCTGCTGTGGGAAGCGTGTTGGTTAACTGCTCCTCGATGCTGCGTATTTGGTTGGTAGTGTCCGTGATCTCTTGCTGCAGGAAATCAATGGTGAGTATAATAATGTCCATTGAACATTTGTTCAAAATTCCTTCAAATTTATTGCAAAAAGTTGGATTGTCAGAAAATAACGTAGGGTGGTGTGGGACCCTCAAGCCACGGGGTATCCTCTTTGTCTTAAAATATTCGGCTAACGTGATGGAATGAAGTTCATATGCCGTTAATTTTCTATAGACTTTCTCGTAATCCCTGGATCTTGTTTCCTCTGCTGGAATGGACAAAAAAGTACCAGAGGAGGTAACTTTAGATATGATAGATGAGGTCTCTTCCTCGTTAAAGGATAATGTAGAAAAAGACATGAGTGAATACGGTTATCAAAAAGTTGGAGCTCAGAAAAAATAAGTCCAATATATAGAGTAGAATCTGGCTCACAAATAGGTTAGGTGCCTCTGAGAAAAAAGTCAAATATATAAGAAGAGTCAGCTCGGGCACTCAGAAGACAAGAAAAAAGTGGAGAATGTTGATGCTTTTGATTCCAATTTTATTCATGCAAAGGTTTATAATATGACGTTTCGGCCATACAATTTAGGCTGCCGCTGTCATCTGTGAATCCATAGCCACTCGCTTGGACCAAAGCAAAGATCCCAGCTGAGCTATATTCCCTGTCTCATAAATGGTGTCTCGAATGCGGGCATTAGTGGCTATTGGACTGTGACTGCAGATAAACCATTCTATGGGCATTGTCTCTTGTTAATGTCCTGGCTGAAAGCTCCTGTGCTGCTGAAGAGCCAAGAGACCAACAATATGGAGGAGCTGCTGAAACAGTTGGTGCAGGCCAACATTAACCAACAACAGACCAATGCCCAGCTACAACAGGCCAATGTCCAGCAACAACAGGCCAGTGCCCGGCAACAACAGACCAATACTTACCTCCAGAAGGCGCTGGAGCAGCAGCATCAAATGCACCAAGAGCAGTTAAATGCAATAAAGGAGGCTTTGGTTCGGGAGCCGCGAGACGCGGAGGACCGTGCACAAAGCCCTGCCAGTGCGCGGAAAGCTGTACAAAAGACTTTACTTAAAATGACTGCTGATGATGATGTGGAATCATATCTGGCAGTGTTTGAACGTATTGCAGAACGTGAGCACTTACCGGTGGACAAATGGGCTGAAGTGGTCGCTCCATTCCTGATTGGAGATCCGCAAAAGGCATATAATGATCTAAGTGGAGCTGATGCTATGGACTGTAGTAAACTAAAAGGCGAAATCCTGGCAAGGCTGGGAGTAAACACATATGTACGGGCACAGCGGGTACATCTATGGACTTTTGTGGCACATCAGCCAGCTCGTTCACAAATGCATGACCTCATCCATCTGGTAAGAAAATGGCTGCAACCAGAAACGTTGACGCCTGCACAGATGGTGGAACGTGTTGTCCTAGACAAGTACCTGCGAACCTTACCGGCTAAGATCCAGAGGTGGGTCGGACAGGGTGACCCAACTAGCGCTGACCAGTTGGTGAATATGGTCGAGCGTTACAGCGCTTCTGAAAGCCTACTCCAGGGGACGCTTTCACCTTGCTGGGGTTCTAGGAAATCGCCTGAAAGTCCTGCTAAAACTACTCCTTTTCCAAAAGGGAATGTTGCACCTAGGAGTAGCAGGTCCACAAAGGACTATGTTAGTGGTGTAATTTCTCAGCAAGTCACCAGGCCCAGACTGAGGTCCCCAACTGGGAGGCAAGGGCCTATACAGTGTTGGCGATGTTGTGGGCTCGGCGACGAAGCTTCTAACTGCCCATTAACTACAGAGCCTATGGACTGTAACACTACAAGGCGTCTGTCATTATATGTACAGTCAGTCTGTGCTGCGGAGATCCTCACAGGAAATGAACAACATGTGTGTTACATTGAGGTCAACGGCAATAGTGTGAATGCCATCTTAGACTCTGGCAGTCAAGTAACCTTGGTACATGCTAGCTTGGTGGACCCTGGAGTAATACCAGGTTCAACTGTGGGCATTAGTTGCATACATGGCGATACTAAAACTACCCCACAGCCTGGGTAACTCTTGCCACGCCCTTGGGGGCCAAAAGACATCAGGCGGTGATTGTAAAGACTATGTTGCATAGTGTAATCCTGGGGAGAGACTTTCCCTTATTCTGGGACATGTGGAACGTTAAAAATGGCGTGAACACCCCGGTTGAAGAAAAACTGGTGAACGATACCCTGGGGTTAGCCCCTGAGCCACTGGAGCAAGATGATAGGGGACCCAACACAGGGGTAGCGCCAGAATCTGTAGACTCTCCTCTGGCTGTGTTTGCAGGCGAGGCGGACACGCTAGAGGATGTTATAGAGATGCCAGGTCTTGAGGTGGCCCGTGATAATTTCGGGACCGCTCAACACCAAGATCCAACTTTTACAAGGGCATGGGAAAATGTGAAGGTCTCTGAGAGAAACCCAGTGTACCCAGGGGCTCAAAATGTGTTTCCACATGTGGCAGTGCAACAGGGCATGCTATACCACATTGACAAAATGCGAGGAGTGGTAGTGGAACAGCTAGTGGTACCCAAATCCTTTCGTCAGGTGGTTTTAGACCTGGCACATAAACATCCCTTGGGGGGCCACCTGGCTGGAGAAAAGACAAAAGACCGTATTCTGCAACGTTTCTTTTGGCCTGGTCTGGTGGGAGATGTAACTTTGTACTGTCAATCCTGTCCTACATGCCAGTTGACTGCGCCTATGACACATTTTAGAAGCCCCCTGGTACCTTTGCCAATAATAGAGGTGCCCTTTGAGAGGATAGCAATGGATATAGTCGGTCCATTAGTTAAATCTGCCAGGGGTCATCAATACATTTTGGTGGTACTGGATTACGCCACCCGTTATCCGGAGGCTGTACCCTTACGGAATGCAAATGCAAAAGCAATTTCAAAGGAGCTTTTGAACATGTTTTCTCGCACAGGCATTCCGAAAGAGATACTTATGGATCAGGGGACCCCCTTTATGTCTTGTATTCTCAAAGAACTATGTAAATTACTAAAAATCTCCCACCTGCGTACCTCAGTGTATCACCCTCAGACGGACGGTCTGGTCGAGCGCTTTAATAAAAACCTTTTAATAAAAAAAAAAAAAAGGGGATGTTGAAAAGGGTAGTGGATATGGACGGGAGGGATTGGGATACTCTCCTGCCATATCTCTTGTTCGCCATACGAGAGGTACCCCAATCCTCCACGGGCTTTTCACCTTTTCAATTGGTCTATGGGCGGTGTCCCAGAGGCCTGTTGGATATTGCCAAGGAGACTTGGAAGCAAGAGGTGACTCCTTACCGCAGTGTAGTTGAACATATAACACTTATGCAGGACAGAATTGCGGCAGTTATGCCAATAGTCAAACAATGTTTGGAGCGCGCACAACGCGCCCAAAGCAGGGTGTACAACCGGGCGGCTATAACACGAGTTTTTCAACCCGGGGTTCGAGTGTTAGTCTTGGTACCTACTGTAGAAAATAAATTTCTTGCAAAATAGCAGGGGCCATACGAGGTGCTGGAAAGAATAGGTGAAGTGAATTATAAGGTACACCAACCAGACAAGAGAAAGCCCCAACAAATCTACCACGTAAACTTGCTTAAGTCCTGGCGGGACAGAGAGAGTCTGGTAGTGGAAACTACCCTTGATAGTGGGCCTCGAGTGGCACCAACATCTGAGGTAAGTGACCCCCAGATAGTACCACCAGAGGTGGGTATTGCAGACACGCTATCCAAGACCCAAATACAAGAAACCAAGGAGTTTGTACAGAGAAATGCAGATATTTTTTCAGAACTACCTGGCCGTACTCACCTAATTAAACATGACATTGTCACCGACCCTCAGACACGTGCACGGTTAAAACCGTATCGAATTCCTGAGGCTCGGAGACAAGCCATTGCCCGGGAAGTAGAGAAAATGCTGGCGCTCGGGGTTATTGAGGAGTCCCGGAGTGAGTGGGCTAGTCCTATCATGCTGGTGCCCAAGCCCGATGGGACTATCCGGTTCTGTAACGATTTTCGCAAGTTGAATGAGGTATCGAAATTCGATGCCTACCCCATGCCAAGAGTTGATGAACTTATAGAGAGACTAAGTTCAGCCAGATACATAGCCACTATTGACTTAACAAAAGGTTATTGGCAGATTCCCCTCACTGACTCTGCCAAAGAGAAAACTGCCTTTGTTACGCCACAGGGACTGTTCCAGTACCGGGATATGCCATTTGGTTTGCATGGAGCCCCAGCCACCTTCCAACGACTAATGGATATTGTCCTAAAGCCCCATGTCCAGTATGCATCCGCATATTTGGACGATATCATTATCTTTAGTGATAACTGGGAAACTCATTTGCCAAAGGTGCAAGCTGTCTTGGACTCTCTAAGGACTGCCGGCTTGACTGCCAATCCCAAAAAGTGTACATTGGGGTTGGAAGAAGCTCGCTATCTGTGATACATCCATGGTAGAGGAGTTATAAAACCTCAGGTAAACAAAGTGGACATCATTCAGAATTGGCCACAACCGGTCACCAAAAAACAGGTCAGAGCCTTTTTGGGGATCGTTGGTTATTACCGGCGGTTCATCAAAAATTTTGCTACCATCGCCGCCCCACTCACGAATCTTACCAAGGGGTCAACCTCTGTCTCAATAAAGTGGAACGCAGAAGCAGAGGATGCCTTTCAATGGTTTAAAAAGGCTTTATGTGACCAACCAGTGTTGGTTACCCCAAACTTTAAACGGGAGTTTATTGTTCAAACAGATTCCTTTGGTGTTGGCCTCGGCGCGGTGTTTTCACAAGAAGTGAACGGCGAGGAACACCCAGTGGGCTATCTAAGCAGAAAACTTATGGAGGCAGAACAAAAATACAGTGTGGTTGAGCGAGAAGCCTTAGCTGTGAAGTGGGCCCTGGAAACCCTGCGCTATTATTTACTAGGACGCCGATTTAGGCTAGTGACGGACCATTCACCCTGACATGGATGTCCCAGGCAAAAGAGAGCAATGCGCGGGTGACACGCTGGTTCTTGGCGTTACAAAATTTAAAATTTTCAGTGGAGCACAGAGCAGGTACGGCGCATGAGAATGCAGACGCGTTGTCTAGAACGCCCTGCTTGCTAAGTCATTGTGTCCGACCCCACAGGCTCGAACAGAGGGGGGGAGTATGTGAGATGCTGAGGGGAGAAGTACTAGAGAACAGGTATGTTTCCCCTCGGTTCATTTCATATGTCTCCATGTATTGATTGTGGAGCGGTTGGCCCATGCAAATGGACTGGGAAAAGTTGGGAAAGTTTTATCTGGCTCAGCAATAAGTTAGTCACTGAAGCCTGTTTATTTCATTGTAATTTTGGGCTCGGTTTTTCCTGGAGCAATCAGTAGGAATGGCAGTGGGAAAGGTTGCTCCCTTCTCCACATTCAATCCAGGGTTTTGATTCCTCACTGGATCAGCTGAAATAATCAGGAGGCATTCAGAACAGAGAGGCTGCTGAGGAGAGGTACAGGCTCATGGCTGCTGTGGCTGAGACTCCATACCTCCACTGGCTGTGCTGAGGAACCCACACAGTAAGAGAAGCCTGTTTTGTTTGTTACATAGGTTTATTTTGTAGTTAGCATTCTGTTGTTAGTTAGTGGCCAGACGGCCTTAGACGTTTATTTTCCTGTTTTTGCATGTGTAACACTGAGGGATAAGTGTACACAATAAACACAGCAGTGGCCATATCTGTTTGGAACCTGCCAGTCTGCCGCTGTCATCTGTGTATCCATAGCCACTCGCTTGGACCAAAGCAAAGATCCCAGCTGAGCTATATGCCCTGTCTCACAATATACATACATATATATATATATATACATACATGTATACATATATATGTACACATATATATATATATATATATATATATATACACATGTATATACACATACATATATATACATACATACATACATATATACATATATATATACACATACATATATATACATACATATATACATACATACATACAGTGCCTACAAGTAGTATTCAACCCCCTGCAGATTTAGCAGGTTTGATAAGATGCAAATAAGTTAGAGCCTGTAAACTTCAAACAGGAGCAGGATTTATTAACAGATGCATAAATCTTACAAACCAACAAGTTATGTTGCTCAGTTAAATTTTAAAAAATTTTCAACATAAAAGTGTGGGTCAATTATTATTCAACCCCTAGGTTTAATAATTTGTGGAATAACCCTTGTTTGCAATTACAGCTAATAATCGTCTTTTATAAGACCTGATCAGACCGGCACAGGTCTCTGGAGTTATCTTGGCCCACTCCTCCATGCAGATCTTCTCCAAGTTATCTAGGTTGTTTGGGTGTCTCATGTGGACTTTAATCTTGAGCTCCTTCCACAAGTTTTCAATTGGGTTAAGGTCAGGAGACTGACTAGGCCACTGCAACACCTTGATTTTTTCCCTCTTGAACCAGGCCTTGGTTTTCTTGGCTGTGTGCTTTGGGTCGTTGTCTTGTTGGAAGATGAAATGACGACCCATCTTAAGATCCTTGATGGAGGAGTGGAGGTTCTTGGCCAAAATCTCCAGGTAGGCCGTGCTATCCATCTTCCCATGGATGCGGACCAGATGGCCAGGCCCCTTGGCTTAGAAACAGCCCCACAGCATGAAGCTGCCACCACCATGCTTGACTGTAGGGATGGTATTCTTGGGGTCGTATGCAGTGCCATCCAGTCTCCAAACGTCACGTGTGTGGTTGGCACCAAAGATCTCGATCTTGGTCTCATCAGACCAGAGAACCTTGAACCAGTCTGTCTCAGAGTCCTCCAAGTGATCATGAGCAAACTGTAGACGAGCCTTGACATGACGCTTTGAAAGTAAAGGAACCTTACGGGCTCGTCTGGAACGGAGACCATTGCGGTGGAGTACGTTACTTATGGTATTGACTGAAACCAATGTCCCCACTGCCATGAGATCTTCCCGGAGCTCCTTCCTTGTTGTCCTTGGGTTAGCCTTGACTCTTCAGACAAGCCTGGCCTCGGCACGGGTGGAAACTTTCAAAAGGCTGTCCAGGCCGTGGAAAGCTAACAGTAGTTCCATAAGCCTTCCACTTCCGGATGATGCTCCCAGCAGTAGAGACAGGTAGGCCCAACTCCTTGGAATGGGTTTTGTACCTCTTGCCAGCCTTGTGACCCTCCACGACCTTGTCTCTGATGGTCTTGGAATGCTCCTTTGTTTTTCCCATGTTGACCAAGTATGAGTGCTGTTCACAAGTTTGGGGAGGGTCTTATATAGTCAAAAAAGGCTGGAAAAAGAGATAATTAATCCAAACATGTGAAGCTCATTGTTCTTTGTGCCTGAAATACTTCTTAATACTTTAGGGCAGAGGTTCCCAACTCCAGTCCTCAAGGCACACCAACAGTGCATGTTTTCAGGATTTCTTTAGCATTGCATGGGTGTTGGATTCAGCACCTTTGCAGGTGATTAAATTATCACCTGTGCAATACTAAGGAAATCCTGAAAACATGCACTGTTGGTGTGCCTTGAGGACTGGAGTTGGGAACCTCTGCTTTAGGCGAACCAAACAGAATTCTTGTGGTTTGAGGGGTTGAATAATAAATGACCCTCTGAATAAACTTTTCACAATTTAAAAAAAAAAAAAAAAGAAATAACATTCTTTTTTGCTGCAGTGCATTTCACACTTCCAGGCTGATCTACAGTCCAAATGTCACAATGCCAAGTTAATTCCGAATGTGTAAACCTGCTAAATCTGCAGGGGGTTGAATACTACTTGTAGGCACTGTATATATACACATTTATATATATATATATATATACATACATATACATTCATATACATACACACATATATATATATATATATATATATATATATATATATATATATATATATATATATATACAGTTAGGTCCAGAAATATTTGGACAGTGACACAATTTTCGCGAGTTGGGCTCTGCATGCCACCACATTGGATTTGAAATGAAACCTCTACAACAGAATTCAAGTGCAGATTGTAACGTTTAATTTGAAGGTTTGAACAAAAATATCTGATAGAAATTGTAGGAATTGTACACATTTCTTTACAAACACTCCACATTTTAGAAGGTCAAAAGTAATTGGACAAATAAACCAAACCGAAACAAAATAATTTTATTTTCAATATTTTAATGCGAATCCTTTGGAGGCAATCACTGCCTTAAGTCTGGAACCCATGGACATCACCAAACGCTGGGTTTCCTCCTTCTTAATGCTTTGCCAGGCCTTTACAGCCGCAGCCTTCAGGTCTTGCTTGTTTGTGGGTCTTTCCGTCTTAAGTCTGGATTTGAGCAAGTGAAATGCATGCTCAATTGGGTTAAGATCTGGTGATTGACTTGGCCATTGCAGAATGTTCCACTTTTTTGCACTCATGAACTCCTGGGTAGCTTTGGCTGTATGCTTGGGGTCATTGTCCATCTGTACTATGAAGCGCCGTCCAATCAACTTTGCGGCATTTGGCTGAATCTGGGCTGAAAGTATATCCCTGTACACTTCAGAATTGATCCGGCTACTCTTGTCTGCTGTTATGTCATCAATAAACACAAGTGACCCAGTGCCATTGAAAGCCATGCATGCCCATGCCATCACGTTGCCTCCACCATGTTTTACAGAGGATGTGGTGTGCCTTGGATCATGTGCCATTCCCTTTCTTCTCCAAACTTTTTTCTTCCCATCATTCTGGTACAGGTTGATCTTGGTCTCATCTGTCCATAGAATACTTTTCCAGAACTGAGCTGGCTTCATGAGGTGTTTTTCAGCAAATTTAACTCTGGCCTGTCTATTTTTGGAATTGATGAATGGTTTGCATCTAGATGTGAACCCTTTGTATTTACTTTCATGGAGTCTTCTCTTTGCTGTTGACTTAGAGACAGATACACCTACTTCACTGAGAGTGTTCTGGACTTCAGTTGATGTTGTGAACGGGTTCTTCTTCACCAAAGAAAGTATGCGGCGATCATCCACCACTGTTGTCATCCGTGGACGCCCAGGCCTTTTTGAGTTTCCAAGCTCACCAGTCAATTCCTTTTTTCTCAGAATGTACCCGACTGTTGATTTTGCTACTCCAAGCATGTCTGCTATCTCTCTGATGGATTTTTTCTTTTTTTTCAGCCTCAGGATGTTCTGCTTCACCTCAATTGAGAGTTCCTTAGACTGCATGTTGTCTGGTCACAGCAACAGCTTCCAAATGCAAAACCACACACCTGTAATCAACCCCAGACCTTTTAACTACTTCATTGATTACAGGTTAACAAGGGAGATGCCTTCAGAGTTAATTGCAGCCCTTAGAGTCCCTTGTCCAATTACTTTTGGTCCCTTGAAAAAGAGGAGGCTATGCATTACAGAGCTATGATTCCTAAACCCTTTCTCCGATTTGGATGTGAAAACTCTCATATTGCAGCTGGGAGTGTGCACTTTCAGCCCATATTATATATATAGTTGTATTTCTGAACATGTTTTTGTAAACAGCTAAAATAACAAAACTTGTGTCACTGTCCAAATATTTCTGGACCTAACTGTATATATATATACTAAAAGGTGGCCCGATTCTACGCATCAGGTATTCTAGAATTTACGTATTGTGTAGTTAATGTATGATTTTTGTTATATATATAGATGTTGTTGTCTGTAGTTACCAAGTGTTTGTGTAGGGCGCTGTACATGTTCTGGGTGTTGTCTGGGTGTGGTGGGGGGTGAGAGCGGTGTTGTATGTGTGTTGCGTGTGTTGCGTTGTTTGTGGAGCGCTGTGTGTCTGTAGCCTTGTGTGTGTGTGTTGCGCGGCTTGTGTGGGTGTGGTGTGTTTTGGGGGGAGGTATGTTTTGTGCAATGTGTATGTGTTGCGTGGTATGTGCGTATATTTATGTCTGCCGCGGTGTTTGTTTGTTGGGTGTTGTGTGTGTGCAGCATTTTCTGTGTGTGTGGGTGTCTGTGTAGGGCGGTGTTTGTGGTTCCCAGTGTGTGTGTGGTGTGTTGTGTGTGTGTGTGTGTGTTGGGGGGAGGTGTGCACCTCCCATCGTGCTCCATCCCCCATGCTGCGCACCCCCATCGTGCTCCATCCGCCATGCTGCGCACCCCCCATCGTGCTCCATCCGCCATGCTGCGCACTCCCAAACGTGGTCCATCCGCCATGCTGCGCACTCCCAAACGTGCTCCATCCGCCATGCTGCGCACTCCCAAACGTGCTCCATCCGCCATGCTGCGCACTCCCAAACGTGCTCCATCCGCCATGCTGCGCACTCCCAAACGTGCTCTATCCGCCATGCTGCGCACTCCCAAACGTGGTCCATCCGCCATGCTGCGCACTCCCAAACGTGGTCCATCCGCCATGCTGCGCACTCCCAATTGTGGTCCATCCGCCATGCTGCGCACTCCCAAACGTGCTCCATCCGCCATGCTGCGCACTCCCAAACGTGCTCCATCCGCCATGCTGCGCACTCCCAAACGTGCTCCATCCGCCATGCTGCGCACTCCCAAACGTGCTCCATCCGCCATGCTGCGCACTCCCAAATGTGCTCCATCCGCC
>NC_134354.1:309737916-309742916 GCF_048569485.1 Anomaloglossus baeobatrachus
TTGTGCAGTGCGCGCGCGCGCGTGTGTGTGTGTGTGTGCATCAGCCTCTCTTCTCTCAGCCTACCTCTCCCAGCCTCCCTCCTCCCAGCCTCCCTCAGCATCAGCCTCCCTCTCCCAGCCTCCCCAAGCATCAGCCTCCACCAGCATCAGCCTCTCTCCTTCCAGCCTCCCCCAGCATCAGCCTCCGCCAGCATCAGCCTCTCTCCTTCCAGCCTCCCCCAGCATCAGCCTCCCTCTCCCAGCCTTCCCCAGGATCAGCCTCTCTCCTCCCAGCCTCCGTCCTCCCAGCCTTCCCCAGCATCAGCTTTCCCCTCCCAGCCTCCCTCAGCATCAGCCTTGCCCAGCATCAGCCTCTCTCCTCCCAGCCTCAGCCTCTCTCCTTCCAGCCTCCCCCAGCATCAGCCTCTCTCCTTCCAGCCTCCCTCAGCATCAGCCTCCCCTTCCCAGCCTTCCCCAGGATCAGCCTCTCTCCTCCTAGCCTCCTTCCTCCCAGCCTCCCCCTCCCAGCCTCCCTCAGCATCAGCCTTCCGCTCCCAGTCTCCCCCAGCATCAGCCTCCCCAAGCATCAGCCTCCACCAGCATCAGCCTCTCTCCTTCCAGCCTCCCCCAGCATCAGCCTCTCTCCTTCCAGCCTCCCTCAGCAGCCTCCCGTTCCCAGCCTTCCCCAGATCAGCCTCTCTCCTCCCAGCCTCCTTCCTCCCAGCCTCCCTCAGCATCAGCCTTACCCTCCCAGTCTCCCCCAGCATCAGCCTCCCCAAGCATCAGCCTCCACCAGCATTAGCCTCTCTCCTTCCAGTCTCCCCCAGCATCAGCCTCCCCAAGCATCAGCCTCCACCAGCATCAGCCTCCCTCGTCCCAGCCTCCCCCAGCATCAGCCTCCCCCTCCCAGCCTCACCCAGCATCAGCCTCTCTCCTCCCAGCCTTCCCCATGATCAGCCTCTCTGCTCCCAGCCTCCTCCAGCACGCCGTGCTCCTCTGCCGACACTCACACACCCGATCGCATCCACTCACACACACCCGATCGCATCCACTCACACACACCCGATCGCATCCACTCACACACACCCGATCGCATCCACTCACACACACCCGATCGCATCCACTCACACACACCCGATCGCATCCACTCACACACACCCGATCGCATCCACTCACACACACCCGATCGCATCCACTCACACACACCCGATCGCATCCACTCACACACACACGATCGCATCCACTCACACACACAGACACTGACGATATCGCACATACGCGCTGATACTCACAACATCCGGAGATATCACATGCCTCTGGCCATGTGATCCTCCGTCAGGTCCTGGAAGATCACAACAGCACAGTATCGAGGCCGAGAAGCAAGCGATATCGGCGGATGTTGTGAGTGTGTGGATGCGATGTGAGGTGTGTGTGAGGTGTGTGTGAGGTGTGTGTGTGTGAGAGTGAGTGTGATCTGATGTGTGTGTATGTTTGTATGTGTGCTGTTATGTGTGTGCGTGTGGATCTTCCGCCGCAGCAGGACCTTGATGCGCTTGTAACCATGCGAGCATGGTTACCAACGTATCCACACCACTCCCGTGCGAGCGGGGGCCGGGGGGGGTGGGGGTGGGGGGGGAGTACAGTACAGCACTCACCTCCGTGACAGCCGTGTCAGTTCGGGGAATGCGCGGGGGGGGGGAGGGGGGGGGAGTACAGTACTCACCTCCGTGACAGCCGTGTCAGTTCGGGGAATGCGCGGGGGGAGGGAGGGGGGCGGGGCCAGAGCTAGCGTGCATTGCGTGAGGGGGGGCGGGGCGTGGCGTGGCTGAATTGCCAATGCCTGCAGGGTGCCGGGGCGAGAGGCCAATCTGTGGGGGGGGGGGGCGGAGCCTGGGCGAGCGGCTGGCCAATCCGTGTGGGGGCGCAGCCTGGGCGAGCGGCCAATCGGTGTGGGGGGGCGGGGCCATGGCGAGCCCAGCGGCCAATCAGCTTTGTGTCACCGTAAGGACACAATTTTGGAGCATGACAGACAGACAGATAGACAGACAGACAGAATAAGGCAATTATATATATAGATGTATGTATATGTATAGATATATGTATGTATATATATATATGTATGTATATATATATGTATGTATATATATATATATATGTATATATATATGTATGTATATATATATATATATATATATGTATATATATATGTATGTATATATATATATATGTATGTGTATATATATATATGTATATATATATATTATTATTATTATTATTATTTATTATTATAGCGCCATTTATTCCATGGCGCTTTACAAGTGAAAGAGGGTATACGTACAACAATCATTAACAGTACAAGACAGACTGGTATAGGAGGAGAGAGGACCCTGCCCGCGAGGGCTCACAGTCTACAGGGAATGGGTGATGGTACAATAGGTGAGGACAGAGCTGGTTGCGCAGCTACTGGGCTGAGGGCTATATATGTATGTATATATATGTATGTATATATATATATGTATGTGTATATATTTATATATATGTATGTATATGTATATATATATATATGTATGTGTATTGTATGTATATGTATATATATATATATGTGTATTGTATGTATATGTATATATATATGTATATATATATGTATATATATATATATATGTGTCACACAAAGACTGGAGGACAAGGAGTAAAGTGCAAATAAGTTTAATAAATAGCAACTGGCACAAAGGAATCAGCGGCAAAAACAGGCCGGCAGATACAATATAGATGTACTAGATGACAATTACATATAGGGCACAAGCAAAAATGAATGAATAACAGACTGGGTCAAAAACATGAACAAGGCATCCTGCACATAAAGAGCATGGTGTAAAATTTTGACAATTGTTACACATAGACAGATGGTAAAAACCAGCATTGGATAAGCACAATGATAAAAGTGTATACTCTGAAATAACAGAGATATATAAAATATATAAAATGGGATCC
The DNA here is from genome assembly GCF_048569485.1 of Anomaloglossus baeobatrachus. Lineage (NCBI taxonomy): Eukaryota > Metazoa > Chordata > Amphibia > Anura > Aromobatidae > Anomaloglossus > Anomaloglossus baeobatrachus. Next base: position 309,740,887 of record NC_134354.1, read on the forward strand.
AAGTCTCACTAATCACTAATAAACAGTGCTTGATACAGATGCTGGTGAAGCAGCAACTTCTGCAGTGACAAAGTCAAATAGTTAAAGTCAAAAAAGCTATAAACAGATAAACAAGTTTAACCACCATGAGGTGCTAATTAGATGCCAATGAACAGTCAGATTAAGTACAAAGACATGAATGCATGAATAGAATCCCAGCAGGTTAAATAAACATACCCATAAGTGCACAAAGCCGGCCTGATAAGCAGCAGAGCAGACCCCCCGGAGAGAGCCCCGACGTATACATTTCACAATCTCAGCTATAAGATTATTTCATCAGGGGGAGGTGGAACACTGTGAAGCAGCCATGTGTTTTTATACATGGTGCTCCCATGCTCCAGGTGCTCCACCCCCACTCTGTCAGCGCGGCCGGACCAATCGCGGCCGGTAACCAGCACCGTCAGCAGTCAACGCCCTTTTTTTTTGTGTTAGGTAGCGCGCATGTGCGGAAAGCGGGGACGCGTCACCCACGAACCGCACACGTGCGCAGGCGATGATGACGCCGACAGAGCTGGGCCAGCAGGTCACTGATGCAGCCGCGCCGACGGGGGGGGGAGAGGCGGGAGCGAGCATAAGAAGACAAGGATAAGTAAATATGCAATGTAACAGTAATGAGAGAACATCAACTGTGACATAAAGTCTTAAATGAATGTAACTTGAAAGGTCCTAGCCGTGACCCAAGAGGAAGATACATGATAAATATCAAGGATATACATAGGTAATTATGGACAATGTGCCACTGATAAAAAGACATATATTATAACATCAAACCCTCAATATTAATGCAAGTGTCATAGTCGTGGTACAGAGAGGAAGGTAATCAATGCATAATACATGAGTTCCATATCAAAGATAAACTAAGTAAATATGAACAGTATAACACATAAAGAGATCATATACTGTAGCAGAGATTGTTCAATATCACAAAAAACATCCCAAGTCGTGGCACAGGAGAAGAATGACCAGTGTATAATATACATAAACTTCATGTCACAAGATGTTCAATGTAAATTGAGATCTCCTAGTCGTGGCACAAGAGGGAAATAATCATTATACAATAACTCCATGATAAAAATGAAACTATGAATATAAACACAGTGACACTGGTGAAAAAACATAAGTATAACAGAGAATACAATATTGCTTCAGATGTCCCAGTCGTGGCACAAGAAGGAAGATAATCAATATATGAAAAAATCCATGTCGATGTTCAAAATCAGAAATGTGGTTCCAGAAGATATATGTGTGTGTATATATATATATGTATGTATGTATATATATATATATGTGTATATATATATATATATATATATATATATATATATATGTATGTGTATATATATATATATATATATATATGTATGTGTATATATATATGTATGTATGTATGTGTGTATATATATATATATATATATATATATAATTGCCTTATTTTGTCTGTCTGTCTTGCTCCAAAAAATTGTGTCCTTACGGTGACACAAAGCTGATTGGCCGCTGAGCTCGCCATGGCCCCGCCCCCCGCACGGATTGGCAGCTCGCCCAGGCTTCGCCCGCACACGGATTGGCCGGCCGCTCGCCCAGGCTCTGCCCCCCACACGGATTGGCCTCTCGCCCCGGCACCCTGCAGCATTGGCAACTCGGCCACGCCCCGCCCCCCTCACGCAATGCACGCTCGCTCAGGCCCCGCCCCCCACACGCATTTCCCGAACCGACACGGAGCCACGACTCCCAGGTGAGTACTGTACCCCCGGAAGCCCACATCAGCGTACGCCGCCAACCCAGCCGACACATACCCTTGCATTGCTGGGGTTGCCGCCGTATGCTGGTGTGGGCTCCCGTGCGAGCGGGGGACGGGATACGCTGGTAACCATGGTAGCATAGTTACCAGCGCATCAAGGTCCTGCATCGGCGGAACATACACACGCACACACATAACAACACACACACACACACACACACATATCAGATCACACTCACTCTCACACACACAT
>NC_134354.1:309747916-309750416 GCF_048569485.1 Anomaloglossus baeobatrachus
ACAGAACACTGGTCCGCCCTGAACTGGTACCCCCTGAAAACTTTATCCCGGGAAAACTCCTGACTGTCGCCTTGGCGGGGGGTGTCCACCACTCCTTCCCAATGGCCCTGATTCCCCTCGACTGGGGTGCTGGGAGAGGGTGGAGGGAAGTGGGGGTGGATGAACATCTACCAACCAATGTTTTATTGGGGACTGATCTGGGGCGATTAGTTGCACAATTTCTCCCTGATGATCCTCCCGAATCCAAAAAGTCATGTGATACAAATGTTGTTGATCAGTCATGTGATGCAAATGTTGTTAAATCATGTGATGCAAATGTTGTTGATAAGTCATGCGACCCGAATGCGGATATCCAGAACGTGATTACAAATGTTGTGCATGGTAATAATGTGGAGATTTGTACAGGGGAACTCAGCCATGCCACGCGGCAGGGTGACGTGGCTGAGGACGACCCCAAGGTAGCAAGTGTCTGTACCGACAGAGATGGAGGCAGACATGAGAACCACGAGGACAGTGGTCAAGTGCAGCTGAGCAGTGTCACAGCGGACAGTGACACAGCCAGTAGTACCTGTCAGGCTGACGGGGAAGAGTGGTTATTCCCCGGGGAGACAGCCTTCATCGGTGCTGTCACCCGCAGTCAGAGTGCCCAGAACGCAAATGAAACCTTGCCTGCTGACACCTCTTCACCCAGAGGGATAACGGAACTGGTTACGGACCCAGAGCAGGTCCCAGAGGGTCCTGGTGAGGTTGGAACCTTAACGTCACTTTTGGCTGCCTCTAGCCAAGAGTTTCAGGTGGCTCTACGAACTGATGCCAGTCTAGAGACGTTAAGGGACCTCGCCGAGAAGCCCTCCTCAGAGACCGATAAGGAGAGGGTATTCTGGGACCAGGGAAAGTTGTACCGGGAGACAATTCCCTGTAACCCCCAACAAGAGTGGCTGAAGGAAAGACAGCTGGTGGTGCCTCACCGCTTTAGGAGTGAGTTGCTGCGGATTGCCCATGAGATCCCACTCGCCGGACACTTGGGGGTCAGCAAAACCAAGGCCCGGCTGTCTCACCACTTCTATTGGCCCAAAATGGGGACAGATGTTGCCAACTACTGCCGCTCCTGTATCACATGCCAAAGAGTGGGAAAGTCAGGGCCTGCTCCCAAAGCTCCCCTGATCTCTTTGCCGGTGATAGAAGAGCCTTTCCAGAGGGTCGCTGTGGACATCGTCGGGCCTCTGGCCGTCCCCAGCAGCTCTGGAAAACGGTTCGTCCTTACTGTGGTAGACTATGCTACCCGGTATCCGGAGGCAGTGGCTCTGTCCTCAGTTAGAGCCGATAAGGTGGCAGATGCCCTCTTGACCATATTCTCCCGAGTAGGATTTCCCAGGGAGATGCTTACCGACCAGGGGACTCAGTTCATGTCTCGTCTAATGGAGGCTCTCTGTAAGAAAATGCAGGTGCGGCATCTGATATCAAGCGCTTATCACCCACAGACCAATGGTTTGTGTGAGCGATTTAATGGTACCCTTAAGCAGATGCTTAAGATGCTGGTTGAGTCACATGGACGCGACTGGGAGCGGTATCTCTCACACCTGCTGTTTGCCTACAGAGAGGTACCACAGGCCTCAACGGGATTTTCCCCCTTCGAGCTCCTGTATGGCAGACGAGTCCGGGGGCCTCTTGGTCTGGTAAGGGAATCCTGGGAAGAGGAACTGAATTCCCCAGAAGTGTCCGTTGTGGAGTATGTCATTCGGCTCCGTGACAAGATGCAGTCAATGACGCAGATGGTGCATGAGAATATGGCGCAAGCCCAGGCCAGCCAGAAGCGATGGTACGACCAACACGCTCGAGAGCGGGTGTATGAAGTGGGTCAGAAGGTGTGGGTCCTGGTCCCAATGACCCAGAACAAGCTTCAGGCGGCCTGGGAGGGTCCATACCTGGTGCATCAGCGCCTCAATGACGTAAACTATGTGGTCACCATCGACCATGCCAGGAAGAGGCAAAAGGTCTTCCATGTCAACATGATGAAAGCTCATCATGACAGGGAAGCCTTTGCTCTTCCTGTGTGTAGTCTTCCCGAGGAAGGCGAAAGTGAAGTCTTGGTGGACTTGCTCGCCTCAGCCCGGGATGGAGGGTCTATCGAGGAGGCGGCATTCAACCCACAGCTATCCTTGGACCAAAAGTCCCAGCTGCGGGAGGTATTCCGGCCCTACCTGATGACCTTCACGAATGTCCCAGGGAAGACATCCCTAGCCACCCACCAGGTGGACACAGGGAGTCATTCCCCAGTTCGTCAACCCCCATACCGTGTCTCCCTAGAGGTACAAAAGGACATAAAAAGGGAGATCGATGAAATGCTAGTCCTGGGAGTGATCCAGAGGTCCAAAAGTGCATGGGCCTCGCCTGTAGTCTTGGTTCCCAAAAAGGACCGGACAACCCGGTTTTGTGTGGACTACAGGAGGCTAAATGCAATCACAGCACCCGATGCGTACCCAATGCCACGCATCGACGA
>NC_134354.1:309757916-309760416 GCF_048569485.1 Anomaloglossus baeobatrachus
CGAATGCGGATATCCAGAACGTAATTACAAATGTTGTGCATGGTAATAAGGTGGAGATTTGTACAGGGGAACTCAGCCATGCCACGCGGCAGGGTGACGTGGCTGAGGACAACCCCAAGGTAGCAAGTGTCTGTGCTGAGAGAGATGGAGGCAGACATGAGAACCACGAGGACAGTGGTCAAATGCAGCTGAGCAGTGTCACAGCGGACAGTGACACAGCCAGTAGTACCTGTCAGGCTGATGGGGAAGAGTGGTTATTCCCCGGGGAGACAGCCTTCATCGGTGCTGTCACCCGCAGTCAGAGTGCCCAGAACGCAAATGAAACCTTGCCTGCTGACACCTCTTCACCCAGAGGGATAACGGAACTGGTTACGGACCCAGAGCAGGTCCCAGAGGGTCCTGGTGAGGTTGGAACCTTAACGTCACTTTTGGCTGCTTCTAGCCAAGAGTTTCAGGTGGCTCTACGAACTGATGCCAGTCTAAAGACGTTAAGGGACCTCGCAGAGAAGCCCTCTTCCGAGACCGATAAGGAGAGGGTATTCTGGGACCAGGGAAAGTTGTACCGGGAGACAATTCCCTGTAACCCCCAACAAGAGTGGCTGAAGGAAAAACAGCTGGTGGTGCCTCACCGCTTTAGGAGTGAGTTGCTGCGGATTGCCCATGAGATCCCACTCGCCGGACACTTGGGGGTTAGCAAAACCAAGGCCCGGCTGTCTCACCACTTCTATTGGCCCAAAATGGGGACAGATGTTGCCAACTACTGCCGCTCCTGTATCACATGTCAAAGAGTGGGAAAGTCAGGGCCTGCTCCCAAAGCTCCCCTGATCTCTTTGCCGGTGATAGAAGAGCCTTTCCAGAGGGTCGCTGTGGACATTGTCGGGCCTCTGGCCGTCCCCAGCAGCTCTGGAAAACGGTTCGTCCTTACTGTGGTAGACTATGCTACCCGGTATCCGGAGGCAGTGGCTCTGTCCTCAGTTAGAGCCGATAAGGTGGCAGATGCCCTCTTGATCATATTCTCCCGAGTAGGATTTCCCAGGGAGATGCTTACCGACCAGGGGACTCAGTTCATGTCTCGTCTAATGGAGGCTCTCTGTAAGAAAATGCAGGTGCGGCATCTGATATCAAGCGCTTATCACCCACAGACCAATGGTTTGTGTGAGCGATTTAATGGTACACTTAAGCAGATGCTTAAGATGCTGGTTGAGTCACATGGACGCGACTGGGAGCGGTATCTCTCACACCTGCTGTTTGCCTACAGAGAGGTACCACAGGCCTCAACGGGGTTTTCCCCCTTCGAGCTCCTGTATGGCAGACGAGTCCGGGGGCCTCTTGGTCTGGTAAGGGAATCCTGGGAAGAGGAACTGAATTCCCCAGAAGTGTCCGTTGTGGAGTATGTCATTCGGCTCCGTGACAAAATGCAGTCAATGACGCAGATGGTGCATGAGAATATGGCGCAAGCCCAGGCCAGCCAGAAGCGATGGTACGACCAACACGCTCGAGAGCGGGTGTATGAAGTGGGTCAGAAGGTGTGGGTCCTAGTCCCAATGACCCAGAACAAGCTTCAGGCGGCCTGGGAGGGTCCATACCTGGTGCATCAGCGCCTCAATGACGTAAACTATGTGGTCACCATCGACCATGCCAGGAAGAGGCAAAAGGTCTTCCATGTCAACATGATGAAAGCTCATCATGACAGGGAAGCCTTTGCTCTTCCTGTGTGTAGTCTTCCCGAGGAAGGCGAAAGTGAAGTCTTGGTGGACTTGCTCGCCTCAGCCCGGGATGGAGGGTCTATCGAGGAGGCGGCATTCAACCCACAGCTATCCTTGGACCAAAAGTCCCAGCTGCGGGAGGTATTCCGGCCCTACCTGATGACCTTCACGAATGTCCCAGGGAAGACATCCCTAGCCACCCACCAGGTGGACACAGGGAGTCATTCCCCAGTTCGTCAACCCCCATACCGTGTCTCCCTAGAGGTACAAAAGGACATAAAAAGGGAGATCGATGAAATGCTAGTCCTGGGAGTGATCCAGAGGTCCAAAAGTGCATGGGCCTCGCCTGTAGTCTTGGTTCCCAAAAAGGACCGGACAACCCGGTTTTGTGTGGACTACAGGAGGCTAAATGCAATCACAGCACCCGATGCGTACCCAATGCCACGCATCGACGAGTTACTGGATTGCTTAGCCGGGGCCCAGTACCTGACCATCATGGACCTGAGTCGAGGGTACTGGCAGATTCCTATGTCCAAGGAAGCACAGGAAAGGTCCGCCTTCATCACCCCATTCGGGCTGTATGAATCCCTTGTCATGCCCTTTGGCATGAGAAATGCTCCTGCCACTTTCCAGCGATTGGTCGACCAGCTGCTCGAGGGACTAGGAGGGTTTGCAGTAGCTTACCTGGATGACATTGCCATCTTTAGTCCCACTTGGGAGGAACACCTGGGGCACCTGGAACAGGTGCTCAGGCGGATCCAAAGCGCTGGTCTGACTATAAAGCCAGGGAAGTG
>NC_134354.1:309765416-309767916 GCF_048569485.1 Anomaloglossus baeobatrachus
CTCCTGCGGCGTCACACGCAGCGATGTGTGATGCCGCAGGAACGAGGAACAACCTCGTTACTGCTGAAGTAACGATTTTTGGGAATTAGGACCCGTGTAGCCGATTAGCGATTTTTCACTGTTTTCCAACGATGCAAAATCGCTAATCGATGTCACACGCAACGGCATCGCTAATGCGGCCGGATGTGCGTCACGAATTCCGTGACCCCAACGACTCCGCATTAGCGATGTCGTAGCGTGTAAAGCCCGCTTTACTCTTTGTTTAAAAGTGATATCCACGGAATAGGGAAGGTTGAGACCCCATAAGGGTTATGCGGTTTTGACTCTCTTTCTTTTTTCTTGCACGGTAGAGCATATTTTCTCATATATAAGGATTTTATCCTCTCAAAATAGAGTAATAAATAATCTTTAAAACGATTTAATAATAAAAAAATAAAAAAAACAAGTAGAAGGTATAACATTGTGTTACACATATTATATATATATATATATATATATATATATATATATATATAAAAAAAGACCTCTGTTCTTAGCAGCAATGCATCTCTATTAGAAGAGGGAGCAAGTGTATATGATAAATGTTTGCCATATTCCTTGCTGATAACTTTCTCTACACTCTGTATTCGTTTTCTCTATCCAACTTTGATTGATTATCTGTAATATGGATTATACTGTTACGCTGTTGTTATCTGGTATCAGCCATTGAGCTTTTTAGTTGCACCTGTCAGACTCCTCCATAAGAGGGAGATTCATCTGACTTTGTTAATTCGGACCTGTGGAAGCACCTGCTACGGTGCGAAACGGCCGTCGTCCGGCGCCCCTGCACTTCCCCACTCCCTGGTTACATTGTAACAATGCTGCAGATTGTGCAATAAAAATTGCCGTTAATGTTCACCAGTGAGTTGCCGCCATTCCTTCTCATTTGAAGCTCATATATATATATGTATATATATATATATATATATATGTATATATATATATGTACATATATATTTATATATATGTATATATACATATATATATATATATATGTACATATATATATGTATATATATATATATATATGTATATATATATGTAGAAACAGAAGTTCCAGGCGGCACACAATTCTTCAAGGTGCACGTGTCCAAGGAAGGTATCCACAGTATAATTGATACAAAGGACCGGCACTCCAAATCTTCTGAAATATTTTTGTAGTTTATTCCATCGTAATCATAATATACAGGCGTAAATTACGCGTTTCGGCTAATAGTGAGCCTTTTTCACATCTATAGATTAAATGAATGCACACACATATATATACACACAATGAGTGGATTACTTCCTTTGTGACTGACCCACCTATCTCATCTGCATACTAAATTAATTAGTTAAATTATATTAATCAAATTTCCATATATGTTTCTCATTAGAATTCAAACTGAAACAAGCAGATTTACTGAGATGATGGTTCAACCACAATTACAAATGGATTTAGACATATAAAGAACCAATAGTTGAACAACAGCCTAATGAATCAAAGGGTTAAATTTTTTCACCTTTGCTCAAACTTACATAAATTATTTAACATTTTCCATGTAAATTAGTACATCTTTAATATTGCAAATACACTATCATTACATGTCAAGTATATTTTTTCTTGATTTTAATAAATCGCATTTTTCCTTTTGAAGAAAAATTAAAAAATGAAAATGAAAATAAAAATAAAAATAAACTCTGTTGCATCAATTCAATATTTCATTACATGTATGGCTGTGTTACAAAAAACAAGTTACATCATAATCCCTATTCAGTCCCAGTGGATGGAGAGACTGCAGTCGGTGTATCCAGTATAGCTCACGCTGCTTCAATGCCCTGACACGATCTCCTCCTCGCCTGGGCTGCGGGACTTGCTCCAGGATCTGATAACGCAATTGTGACACATTGTGTTTGTGTTCAGCAAAGTGCTGCGGGTACCGGTAATAAAACATTCTTTTGTCTAATGGTGCATTTATGGTTGGAAAGCCTCTCTTTTAGTTTCAGAGTTGTTTCCCTGACATAGATAAGACCGCAGGGACACTTCAGAATGTAAACTATGTAGCTACTGTCACAAGTGTAATACCCTCTTATCTTAAATGATTCTCCGAAGCGGGGGGGGGGGGGGTTAGGGTTAGGGTTAGGGTACTTTTACCACTTAGATCTGCTCTTACAATTTTATCTCTCAGATTCTGAGATCTGCGGTGACAGATTAAAGGGGGCAAATTGAATTCTTTAATTTTTGGATAGGAATTAGATATTACATTCCAATGTTTGCGCAGAATGCGATGTACAAACACTGACCACGGGTGATATGTGTTAATAAACGCCATGCGTTTCTCCTTTGTCTTTACAACAGGTTGTTTAGATCTTTGATCTTTTAATAGGGCTTTGGGATACCCTCGCTGATAAAATTTTTTAGACATTTCCTCAAGTCTCATTTCACATAACTGAGGGTCAGCAACGATTCTGTGTACCCTCT
>NC_134354.1:309772916-309775416 GCF_048569485.1 Anomaloglossus baeobatrachus
CTAAGCAATCCAGTAACTCGTCGATGCGTGGCATTGGGTACGCATCGGGTGCTGTGATTGCATTTAGCCTCCTGTAGTCCACACAAAACCGGGTTGTCCGGTCCTTTTTGGGAACCAAGACTACAGGCGAGGCCCATGCACTTTTGGACCTCTGGATCACTCCCAGGACTAGCATTTCATCGATCTCCCTTTTTATGTCCTTTTGTACCTCTAGGGAGACACGGTATGGGGGTTGACGAACTGGGGAATGACTCCCTGTGTCCACCTGGTGGGTGGCTAGGGATGTCTTCCCTGGGACATTCGTGAAGGTCATCAGGTAGGGCCGGAATACCTCCCGCAGCTGGGACTTTTGGTCCAAGGATAGCTGTGGGTTGAATGCCGCCTCCTCGATAGACCCTCCATCCCGGGCTGAGGCGAGCAAGTCCACCAAGACTTCACTTTCGCCTTCCTCGGGAAGACTACACACAGGAAGAGCAAAGGCTTCCCTGTCATGATGAGCTTTCATCATGTTGACATGGAAGACCTTTTGCCTCTTCCTGGCATGGTCGATGGTGACCACATAGTTTACGTCATTGAGGCGCTGATGCACCAGGTATGGACCCTCCCAGGCCGCCTGAAGCTTGTTCTGGGTCATTGGGACCAGGACCCACACCTTCTGACCCACTTCATACACCCGCTCTCGAGCGTGTTGGTCGTACCATCGCTTCTGGCTGGCCTGGGCTTGCGCCATATTCTCATGCACCATCTGCGTCATTGACTGCATTTTGTCATGGAGCCGAATGACATACTCCACAACGGACACTTCTGGGGAATTCAGTTCCTCTTCCCAGGATTCCCTTACCAGACCAAGAGGCCCCCGGACTCGTCTGCCATACAGGAGCTCGAAGGGGGAAAACCCCGTTGAGGCCTGTGGTACCTCTCTGTAGGCAAACAGCAGGTGTGAGAGATACCGCTCCCAGTCGCGTCCATGTGACTCAACCAGCATCTTAAGCATCTGCTTAAGGGTACCATTAAATCGCTCACACAAACCATTGGTCTGTGGGTGATAAGCGCTTGATATCAGATGCCGCACCTGCATTTTCTTACAGAGAGCCTCCATTAGACGAGACATGAACTGAGTCCCCTGGTCGGTAAGCATCTCCCTGGGAAATCCTACTCGGGAGAATATGGTCAAGAGGGCATCTGCCACCTTATCGGCTCTAACTGAGGACAGAGCCACTGCCTCCGGATACCGGGTAGCATAGTCTACCACAGTAAGGACGAACCGTTTTCCAGAGCTGCTGGGGACGGCCAGAGGCCCGACAATGTCCACAGCGACCCTCTGGAAAGGCTCCTCTATCACCGGCAAAGAGATCAGGGGAGCTTTGGGAGCAGGCCCTGACTTTCCCACTCTTTGACATGTGATACAGGAGCGGCAGTAGTTGGCAACATCTGTCCCCATTTTGGGCCAATAGAAGTGGTGAGACAGCCGGGCCTTGGTTTTGCTAACCCCCAAGTGTCCGGCGAGTGGGATCTCATGGGCAATCCGCAGCAACTCACTCCTAAAGCGGTGAGGCACCACCAGCTGTTTTTCCTTCAGCCACTCTTGTTGGGGGTTACAGGGAATTGTCTCCCGGTACAACTTTCCCTGGTCCCAGAATACCCTCTCCTTATCGGTCTCGGAGGAGGGCTTCTCTGCGAGGTCCCTTAACGTCTCTAGACTGGCATCAGTTCGTAGAGCCACCTGAAACTCTTGGCTAGAGGCAGCCAAAAGTGACGTTAAGGTTCCAACCTCACCGGGACCCTCTGGGACCTGCTCTGGGTCCATCACCAGTTCCGTTATCCCTCTGGGTGAAGAGGTGTCAGAAGGCAGGGTTTCATTTGCGTTCTGGGCACTCTGACTGCGGGTGACAGCACCGATGAAGGCTGTCTCCCCGGGGAATAACCACTCTTCCCCATCAGCCTGACAGGTACTACTGGCTGTGTCACTGTCCGCTGTGACACTGCTCAGCTGCATTTGACCACTGTCCTCGTGGTTCTCATGTCTGCCTCCATCTCTGTCAGCACAGACACTTGCTACCTTGGGGTCGTCCTCAGCCACGTCACCCTGCCGCGTGGCATGGCTGAGTTCCCCTGTACAAATCTCCACATTATTACCATGCACAACATTTGTAATTACGTTCTGGGTATCCGCATTCGGGTCGCATGACTTATCAACAACATTTGCATCACATGATTTAACAACATTTGCATCACATGACTGATCAACAACATTTGTATCACATGACTTTTTGGATTCGGGAGGATCATCAGGGAGAAATTGTGCAACTAATCGCCCCAGATCAGTCCCCAATAAAACATTGGTTGGTAGATGTTCATCCACCCCCACTTCCCTCAACCCTCTCCCAGCACCCCAGTCGAGGGGAATCAGGGCCATTGGGAAGGAGTGGTGGACACCCCCCGCCAAGGCGACAGTCAGGAGTTTTCCCGGGATAAAGTTTTCAGGGGGTACCAGTTCAGG
>NC_134354.1:309787916-309790416 GCF_048569485.1 Anomaloglossus baeobatrachus
ATTGTGGGGTTACCCGGCGGGGTTCAATGTATGCTCAGGTGGTGTGTACCGCTGACCTGGTCTCCCCAGAGACTGAGCCCCACTTGTGCCAAATAGAGGTGAATGGATGTCCGGTTACAGGCTTGTTGGATTCCGGAAGCTTAGTGACCCTTGTGCGATCAACCCTAAGGGCTAAAGTAAAGGCCACAGGACGTACCGTGGGGGTGGTTTGCATACATTGGGACCGCCGAGACTATCCCACGGGGATTGTCACCATCACAGCACCTTGCGGTCAGGTGCAACATGAGGTGGGACTTATTAACACTCTTCCCTATCACGTGATCCTAGGAAGGGATCTGCCCTATTTTTGGACTTTATGGAAGGGACCTCCTAAGTCCCCTCAGATATTGGTCAGTCCGGGACCTGAGCCCTACAATCCTGAATTCGGGACGCCTGCCGTAGGGGTTCCCATGATAGGGACAGAATGTGAACCCGATAGGTCGCCCCTAGAGGTATTGGCAGGAGAGGCTGAGACGGTCGAGCCCATCCCGGAGATGGAGGCGTCCCCGGATACGTTTGGGACAGCCCAACTCCAGGACCCTACATTAATACATGCCCGGAGTCGGGTGACAGTAGTTGACGGGGTGGCACAGCTGCCCGGTGCCCAGGTAAGGTACCCCCATTTCGCTCTTAAGCAGGATTTACTCTACCGGGTAGATGAAATACGGGGCGTGGGGGTAGAGCAGTTGGTGGTGCCTCAGCCGTATCGCCGGCGGGTCCTCGACTTGGCTCATAAACACCTGATGAGTGGCCACCTAGGGGTCAAGAAAACGCAGGAGCGAATATTACAAAGGTTCTATTGGCCCGGGGTATTTGGGGAGGTAAAACGGTTCTGCGAAACCTGCCCGGAGTGTCAGCTTACCGCACCCCTGACCCACTTTCGCAGTCCGTTGGTACCGTTACCCATTATAGAAGTCCCTTTTGAATGGATAGGGATGGATCTGGTGGGGCCCCTCGTAAAGTCTGCTCGAGGGCACCAACACATCCTAGTGATCGTTGACTATGCCACCCGGTATCCAGAGGCGATACCTCTCAGACATACTGCGGCGAAGCTTATAGCTCGGGAGTTGTTTGCTGTGTTCTGCCGGGTGGGGTTGCCCAAGGAGATCCTTACGGATCAGGGGACCCCATTCATGTCTAAAGTGACCAAAGAGCTATGCCGGCTACTCCAGATCAAGCAGTTGCGTACGTCTGTGTATCATCCTCAGACGGATGGTTTAGTAGAACGATTCAATAAAACCCTGAAAACCATGCTCAAAAGGGTGATCTCCAAAGACGGGAAAGACTGGGATATGATGCTTCCCTATTTGATGTTTGCCATACGAGAGGTGCCACAGGCATCCACGGGGTTTTCGCCTTTTGAATTGTTATACGGGTGACATCCCCAGGGATTGTTGGACCTGGCAAAAGAAACCTGGGAGCAGGAGCCCACCCCCCATAAAAGTGTGATTGAACACATTTTGGGTATGCAGAACCGCATAAGCGCGGTCATGCCAATTGTGAAGGAGCATTTACAGGAGGCTCAGGCCGCGCAAAGCGGCCGCTACAATAGACAAGCCACCGTGCGGACCTTTAAACCCGGGGATCGGGTGTTGGTTTTAATCCCCACGGCGGAGAGTAAATTCCTAGCTCAGTGGCAAGGCCCCTACGAGATAAAGGAAAGAGTCGGGGTGGTCAACTATAAGGTATTGCAGCCCGGTAGGCGGAAACCTGAACAAATATACCATGTCAACCTATTAAAACCTTGGCAGGAACGGGAAAGCCTGATGGTTGTTTTTTCCCCATCTCCCTCCTCTTCGGGTCGTTCACATCCGGCTCCAGCGACCTCCGGAGAGGACGAACCGGAAGTAAGGATTGGAGAAGCCCTCACCAAGCAACAGAGGCGAGAGGCCAGATGGCTGGTTCAACAGAACCCCGATGTCTTCTCCGAGCTGCCTGGTAGGACCAGTCTGATACGACATGATATTGTCACCGAGCCCCACCTGAAGGTACGCCTGAAGTCATACCGGGTACCGGAGGCTCGAAGACAAGCCATATCAGAGGAAGTGAAGACAATGCTACGCCTGGGGGTCATCGAAAAATCCCGGAGTGAATGGGCTAGTCCCATTGTCCTAATACCAAAACCCGATGGCTCCTTAAGGTTCTGCAATGACTTTAGGAGATTGAACAAAATATCCAAGTTCGATCTCTACCCCATGCCCCGGGTGGATGAGCTGATTGATAGGCTGGGACAGGCGCGATATTTCACCACGCTCGACCTGACCAAGGGGTACTGGCAGGTGCCACTGACGGAGTCCGCCAAGGAGAAAACCGCTTTTGTTACGCCGGAGGGTCTCTTCCACTATGTTGTCTTGCCTTTTGGGTTACATGGCGCTCCGGCCACGTTCCAGAGGTTGATGGACTTGGTGCTGGAACCCCACCAGGCGTATGCATCAGCGTACCTTGATGACATCATTATTTA
>NC_134354.1:309795416-309797916 GCF_048569485.1 Anomaloglossus baeobatrachus
CAATTCCCACGGACTTTCTGAAAATTCCCACTGCTGAGTGGAAAGGAAGAGACTGGGAAAAGGAGGTGAAACTTCTTACTTCCTATGAGTTACATGCAGCAACCTTAGCTCAATATCACAAAGCTGATAGAATTCCTCGTGGTTTGAGGGTTAATTTGAGACCTACCTTTTTCCGTGACAAGGTTGAATATTGCACACAGTTTGCTAATATACTAAACAAATGTTCTATGGACTTGATGATCCTCACTATACAGCATCTTCAGTCAGCAATTACTGAAGTAAAAGATAAAATTGCATCTATTGAGATTCAACTAAAGGATTCATTAAATTCAGAGGAATTGAATCTGCTTAAAAATAGGATCAACAAAACTGAGAAAGAATAGAAAAAAGACAGAAGAAACGTGTTAAATTTATAAGAAACACTGAGGATTATTTAAATAATCGAGTTTATAGATGGCAAGATTCCTCTGGAACTGCCAAACCCTTCTTCAATCGGGGTTTCCGTCGTACGGGACCTCTGTCCTCCGGATCTGGTAGCGATTCCAATGCTTCCTCAAAGGGTTCTTTTTTAGGAAGGAAGCGAAGAACCAGAGTAGAGCTATTCGGTGAGGAGGACGCTGTCATCGGCGGAGCCATGGATCCAATACGGACAAGGTCCCAGACTCGAGAGAATCACTAGTCCTCAACATCTCATCTAAAAATCTGACACCTATTCAGCTACAAGTACTTTCCAAAGGATTATCATTTTGCCCTACTACGGACTTTGACTTCTTCGGTTTGGACATTGATTTAAAACATTTTTTTCGTCTATTGAGACTGTGTGTGCATTTTGCAGGGACTGAAAAATCTGAAACGGTTACCACCCCAGGTAATGGTGATAATGTTTTATGTTTGAATGATTTTGGATTAAGGATTAAGAGTAATATGAATCCACCTAAAACACACCATCCTGTTGAGACGTATGTCAATTTAGTGGAGAGGGATATACAATCATTGACTAAAACTTTTAAGGCTAGACCAATTTATTTTCATAACAATATGAGTCAGGAGGAAAGAAATGCCTTAAAATCCCTTATGGATGATCTCTCCCTTATAATAAAACCTGTAGACAAAGTGGGTAGTATCGTAATTATGGATAAGAAGGATTATGTTCAGGAAATTAAATCCCAACTCTCCAATACAGCCGTATATGAGAAATTAAATGGTGATCCGGTTTTTGATATTTCAAAAAAACTACTTAATATTATTAATAAGTATTTAGAATTAAAAATAATAGATGAAAAAATGGCCAATTCCCTACATAAAAAACATCCGATTACACCTATCCTTTATACATTACCTAAAGTGCACAAATCACTGCAATGTCCACCTGGGAGGCCAATAGTCGCCCTCACTGATTCTATTTTAGCAGCCCCGTTATTGTGTTAGAAAAAATATTGACCCCACTAACCAAATCAGCTCCATCATATTTACTGGACACTTCACACTTTCTTAATGAGATTAAAAGTGTATCTGTGGAATCGGGTGACTTATTGGTAACATTAGATGTGTGTAGTCTGTACACCTCTATTGTTCACTCAAAAGGAATAAGAGCTGTTGAGTGGCTATTAAATGGGACTGATTACTCGGATATACAAAAAAAGTTTTTTCTTGAGCTACTTGCTCTAACTTTGAATGAGAATTATTTTTTGTTTCAGGATACCTTCTAAAAACAGCGCTGTGGCTCAGCGATGGGCTCGAATGTCGCACCTCCTTACGCCAATGCCTATATGGCGTGGTTTGAAAAGGAATTTATTTATTCAAGTGTTTTTTTTTTATGCGAACTGTGTTTTTTGGCGCAGATTCCTTGATGATATTTTTTGTATTTGGAGGTGTGACATTCGAGCCCTGGAGGTCTTTATTAATGAGATTAATTCTATCTGGTCTGAACTGAAGTTTACAATGAACTGTCACTTGGACAGAATTAATTTTTTGGATACAATTGTCATTAAAGGCCCAGTCACACTAAACAACTTACCAGTGATCCCAACAACGATCCAACCTGATAGGGATCGCTGGTAAGTTGCTAGCAGGTTGCTGGTGAGATGTCACACTGCGACGCTCCAGCGATCCCACCAGAAACCTGACCTGGCAGGGATCGCTGGAGCGTGGCTACACGAGTTGCTGGTGAGCTCACCAGCAACCAGTGACCAGCCCCCAGCCAGCAGCGCCGCATGGAAGCGATGCTGCGCTTGGTAACTAAGGTAAATATCGGGCAACCAACCCGATATTCACCTTTGTTACCAGTGCACACCGCTTAGCGCTGGCTCCCTGCTCTCCTAGCTACAGTACACATGGGGTTAATTACCCGATGTGTACTGCAGCTACATGTGCAGAGAGCAGGGAGCCACGCACACTGCTTAGCGCTGGCTTCCTGCTCTCCTAGCTACAGTACACATCGGGTTAATTACCTGACGTGTACTGCAGCTACATGTGCACAGAGCAGGAGCCGGCACTGACA
>NC_134354.1:311362916-311482916 GCF_048569485.1 Anomaloglossus baeobatrachus
GAGACAGGGACATATACGAGATGCTATCAGTGGTGGGCGACAAGGCACTGAGTCTGTGTCAGGTCAGAAGAAGCTTGATGCATACAGTATGTTCCTTGCCAAATTTCCCAGTCTGGAACGTAAACGTGTGTGGAAGCCAGAAGAGCGAGAGAAGATTCTGTCTTGGATGAAGGCAAGAAGGCCTCTTCGCATTTCTCAAGCAGCAACAAATCTTTCATAAACACACAGTCTATTGTGGATACACAATATGCTGTCCCACCCAATCCTCAACCTGGTCCTCCTTCCACCTCCCTTAATCAGTTACAGGAGACATATGACCCCAAGTTTGGCCACTCTGAAGATCTGTTTTATATGTATCCTTTGGTTGGCTCTGGCCTCTCACCGTGCAGCATTGAAGAGAGACAAGAGGAGGGGGTGTGTGTTGATCCACAAGTATTTGAGGACCTACGGCCAGAAGAAAGCCACGTTTCAGAACCTGATTTACTGTCTCCAGAGGTGGAGGCTGATGATGATGAGACACAGTTGCCCTCAGGTCAGCCTAACTGGGAAGGAGGATGAGATGGAAGACAAGGTGGTCGATGATGAGACCAGTGATCCGACTTGGACCATTGACATGCATAGCCAGCACAGCAACACAGAGGAAGATGGATATGTAGCACCATCACAGGCACCAAGGAAGAGTCCCTCCCAATTGTATATTACTGGGCCACCTCTGGGAGCTCACCAAACTCAGGTTTTCTGACACCTGCAAGCTCTCTGAAAACTTGAATTGAGGGCTACAGAATGACATGGAGGAGGAGGGTAAAGCCCACCACCACAATGGGCACATTGTAAATGGCTATGGAATAAGTATTACACTCTCGGAGTCTGAATGAGAGAGGGACCGCCCAAATATATAAGTAACAGCAGTCTCTCCAAAACGTATGTTACAGGACCACTTGAAGCCCCTCAGGTCAAAGATCAACATACCAATGGGCACATTCTAGCTGGCCTGGGGAATAGCTAACTAGAAATTATGTATGACAGAGGGACCTACAAAATGTATGTCAGGGCCCTCCCAATTGTAAAAGTAAAAAAAGCCAAAACACTACATGTGAACAAATGCTAAAAGGGATATTTTTTCTCTCCAGTTTATTTAGCCTTATTACAAGTGATTATGCAGGAAAAACTGTTTAACCTTTTTGACCTGTAAAATGCAATTTAGGTTAGGTTTGGTAGGTGTTCTTGTGCATCTGGAAAAAGTGGCGTAATATTGTGTCATCCTTATTCCCAGAAACCATATGTGAGTCAGAAATGCATCCAGGCATATTCTCTAGGCTCTTCCCATTCAGTTTCATCACTTTTCCATCCATTTCAGCCTTCTCCTTAGGCCCCAAGGTCTCTTTGTTGGGTCCAGCAGAAAATTTCTCACATTTCCCATTGACTTGCATTGTACTCACTATTCAGAGCGAATATGCGAGTATTACAAAGTACTTGTTATGAGTATAGCAATAACAAATATTACAGAACTTGCTCATCTCTAATTATGGACCATTGGAACAAACCATTGGACACAGACATATAAAGTCCATGGGCATTTACTGAGATTCAAACCCATGACTTCTCACATTCCAAGTGAGAAGCCTACCGCTAGACCAATGAGGGAAAAATAAAGCTGAACCTCTTGTACTTCACCTAATCTTCTAGAGATCAGACACAACAGGACCCGAAACAAGAAAAAAACGTTGCGTGGACTATCACTCCAATGCAGACAGGTAGCCATCATGGACCAATGGAAGAAAACATTGGACATACCGGATTCGAACCCACGGTTCATGTATCCCAAGCCAGAAGCCTAGCACTAGACCAACAAGGTACTTCACTTCATCCTATAGGCTTCTGACACAACAGGCCCCCAAAAGAGCAAAAGACGTTGCCTGGACTATCTCTCCAATGAAAACAGGTATCCATGATGGACCATTGGACACAGCTATACACAGTCTATAAGGTTTCACCTGATTTGCAAACATACAACCTCCCACATCCCAATTGAGAAGCCTACCGCTAGGCCGACAAGTGAACGTGGAAAGCTAAATCTCGGGTACTTCACTTAATCCTATAAGCTTCGGACACAACAGACCCAAAAAAGAAAATGCCAAATGGACTATGCCTCTAATGACAACAGATAGCCATCATAGATCATTGGATGCATCCATACACAGTCCACAATCTTTCACATCCCAAGCAAGAAGCATACCACTAGACCAACGAGGAGAAACAGAAAACTAGATCTTCGGTACGTCACTTAATCCTAAAGGCTTCAGATACACCAGTGACCCTAAAAAGAAAAAGATGTCAAATGGACTATGCCTCCAATGAAAACAGGAAGTCATGATGGACCATTGAAACAAACCATTTATTGCAGCAATAGACAATTCATGGGATTCAAACTCACAACCTCTTGCATCACAAGGACAAGTTGAAGCACTAGAAACCAGTGCAAAACGGCCATCGTCCCACGTGCTCCCCCCTCCCTCACTATCACTTACCTGTAATCTGATGTGGAAATAAAGCCTTCATTACAGCAAGTCTTGGTGAGTGCCTTTTCGTTCTTGTGTGCCACATAAGGTTGTTCCTTATCTTGTCCATCCAGCAGCAACAATAGGATACATACTGGCAGAGTCCACGTTTCTTTATAATCCTAGAGTCTATTGGTTGAACTTTATATTATCCTTTACATATGTGATGCTCTTTCAGTTCATATATTGAACAATTCCACAAGATAAGTCCAGTCTGACGAAGGCCAGTAGGCTGAAACGTTGATTTTTGTTGTGGACAATTCTATGTACAGCACGTTTGAATTTTTTCAATAATAAAAATAACGCAGCATAATTACAGTCTCTTTCCTTTATTTGGGGTTGTCAGTGTGCCAGAACTCTCTCATCAGTACACAGTCCATGGGTTTTCATCAGGATTTGAACCCACAACCTCTCACATCTCAAGCGAGAAGCCAACCACTAGATCAAAGCATGGAAGTGGAAAACTAAAGCTGGTGTCACACATAACGACAACGACATCGCTGTTACGTCACCATTTTCTGTGACGTAACAGCGACCTTGTAAGTCGCTGTTATGATCGCTGCTTAGCTGTCAAACACAGCGACGCAGCAGCGATCATAACGTCGCTACATGTGCAGAGAGCAGGGAGCCGCGCACACTGCTTAGCGCTGGCTCGTTGCTCTCCTAGCTACAGTACACATCGGGTTAATTAACCCGATGTGTACTGCAGCTACATGTAACAGTGCAGAGAGCAGGGAGCCGCGCACACTGCTTAGCACTGGCTCCTTGCTTTCCTAGCTACAGTACACATCGGGTTAATTAACCCGATGTGTACTGCAGCTACATGTCACAGTGCAGAGAGCAGGGAGCCGCGCACACTGCTTAGCGCTGGCTCCTTGCTCTCCTAGCTACAGTACACATCGGGTTAATTAACCCGATGTGTACTGCAGCTACATGTCACAGTGCAGAGAGCAGGGAGCCGCGCACACTGCTTAGCGCTAGCTCCTTGCTCTCCTAGCTACAGTACACATCGGGTTAATTAACCCGATGTGTATTGCAGCTACATGTGCACAGAGCAGGAGCCGGCACTAGCAGCAAGAGCGGCGGAGGCTGGTAACGAAGGTATATATCGGGTAACCAGGGAAAGGTCTTCCCTTGGTTACCCGATGTTTACAGTGGTTACAGCTTTCCGTAGCTGCCAGATGCCGGCTCCTGCTCCCTGCTCGCTTCATTTCGTTGCTCTCTCGCTGTCACACACAGCGATGTGTGCGTCACAGCGGGAGAGCGACGACGAAAAAATGAAGCAGGACATTCAGCAACGAGCAACGACCTCACAGCAGGGGCCAGCTCGTTGATGGATGTCACACACAGCGACAGCGACGGGACGTCGCTGCAACGTCACAGAAAATGGTGACGTAGCAGCGACGTGGTTGTCGTCGTCGCTGTTTGTGACACCACCTTTAGTCTCTGGTACTTCACTTAATTATAAAGGCTTCAGACACAACAGGGCCCCCAAAAAGAAAAATGTGACACCTGGAGTATCTCTCCAATGAAAACTGATAATCATCAAGTCTCATTGGATGCAGCCATAAACAGTCAACGGGTTTTCACTAGGAATTGAACCCACAATCTCTTGCATACCAAGCAAGAAGCCTACCACTAGAACAACAAGAAAAAGGGGAAAGCAAAGCCTCCAGTACGTCACTTAATCCTATAGGCTTCAGATACAACAAGCCCCAAAAAAGAAAAAGATGTTGCATGGACTATCCCTCCAATGAAAACAGGTAGTCATCATGGACCGTGGGCTTTCACCAGGATTCGAAACCATGACCTATTAGGTCCCAAGTGAGAAGTGTTGTGGATGGTGTTTCTGTTGGTTAGGCTGCCTCAATCTGCCTCAATCTGATTCTGCCTCAATCTGATGCCAGTGATATAATTTCCTGTGTCAGTTTTTCTCCAGTGAACATGTCTTGAACACCAGATCCTCCTGACATGGTGGCCATGTGCCTGTGACCCGCCAGACACTTCTCCAGCATGCTCCAGCTTGTCTTTTTCTCTTGGAGATCTCCAGTGTTGTCTGCTACAATTTGTTTGCTTTTGTGGATGCAATTTTTGCCTTTTTTCCTAGTCATGCTGTGAGTCCTCATAACTCATGCAACAGCTCAAACTACTTTTCTGCTATGCCACACTCAGGTGCCACCAATATCAGCTTCATAGACTGTTATTGCAAGACACATTTAAGGATAGTAAGAGAAGTGCATTAGTGAAAGATAGGCCAGGGCATCACACATGCAACTTTCAGGTCGTCGCAGGGTATTGTGCAATCTGCCCTTCTACACGGTATCCACTCCTCCTTGGTAACAGATCCTGGTCCTTTGGTGTTGCTAACAGCT
Organism: Anomaloglossus baeobatrachus; assembly: GCF_048569485.1. NCBI lineage: Eukaryota > Metazoa > Chordata > Amphibia > Anura > Aromobatidae > Anomaloglossus > Anomaloglossus baeobatrachus. Next base: position 311,367,847 of record NC_134354.1, read on the forward strand.
TAGCCAGTCAAAATCCAAGGAACACTTTACAACGAACCCACCAGACACACCATTGGGGGGCCTGAAGGGAATAGGGCCGCTCACATGGGGGGTTGGCAGGGAGAAGTGAAGAAAGTGAAACAGAAGTGAAAGGAGTAGGAGGTGGAAAGTGACTCTCCGAGAGGTCCAGAGCAGGGCTCCTGGAGTTTACTAGGTGGCAGACGTTGGTCTGGGCCTGATAGGAGCTGTAACCCCGGTCGCAGGGGATCGCGTCAAGGGGCACGGATTGCCGAGGAGGGCAGCCGGCGGCCTTGAGCCATCACCGGGCAGGGGCCAGGGCACGACAGGGTACATGGACCCTAGGCCAGGAAATAGCTTCATGCGTCCCGGTAATTTCCCAACGGGGGTGAAGACTTCAAGATTCATCCCCAATCTGCTCCAAAATCGGGGTACTAGCGCACCGATGGGATAGGACTTTCCCAAATCCAGTCCTGTTAGAGAAGCCATTTTGTCCTGTTCACCTATATGTCCACAGACTTCTAATTTCATGCACATATAGGTTTTTGTCTGACTAGTTATGCAACGCATTATCAATTGGTGTCTCTTGGACATTTACCAAGGGCTGTGTTTCCATGTCCATCAGCTCAAAGCAATTGTGCCCATTCTCAGTTGGGTAATCATCATCTATTTCAGGCAACAGGGTAGCTGGATTTAACACTGTGCACCTTTTAATAGTGATGTTTGGAGGTGCAAGCAAGGCTACCTCATATTTTGTCAGTCTGCTCATTGACAAATGTTTTGTACGCGCTTGGAGTAACAGTTCCTGTACAGAGTGTGGTGCCTGTATTTCTAAGGCATTATCCAATACCAAATCAGCAACCTTTTCTTTTAATACTGCACAGGCAGCCACTGCCCTGATACATGAGGGAGCACCTTTTATCACAGTGTCAAGATGGGTAGAGTAATAGCCCAATGGTCTGTGTGTTCCCCCCATGTTTCTGTGTTAATACTCCCTTTGCATGCCCCCCCAGTTCATAACAGAACAAACAGAATGGGAGATCATAGTTTGGGATTCCCAGAGCTGGTGCAGAGAGAATGTCCTTCCTCAGCATCTCAAACCCCTCTTTTGCTTCAGTTGTAAGCTGATAGGGTTGTCCTTTGTTGCATGCCGCTAACACATCAAATAGTGGCTGCATTTTTTCAGATGCTGAGGGAATCCACTCACGGCAATAACTGACCAGTCCTAGGAATGTCCTTAAAGAGCGTTCTGAGGAGGGCTCTTTTGCTTGACTGATTGCTTTTTTCCTATCTGATGTAATGTGTTTTGATTGTGCAGAGATACAGTGGCCCAAGAAAATTACCTTCTCTTTGGCAACCTGTATCTTGTCTTTTGCCACCTTACATCCTTCACTGTACAAAAATTTCAACAAAGATAGTGTTGAATTAATAGGATCAAGGTGTTGGAGGATGCATGCCTTAAAAGTTAGTTTTGAAATAAGAAGTTATGCCCCAAAACAGAATCCGTACTGCACCAGACCTCCTTGTATATCCCTACAGAGATACATACATGAAACAAACTGGACCAGAGCCTATAGATTCGAACATGGTGACACTGATACTTGTGCAAATCGCAGTGCAATATACAGTTAGGTCCAGAAATATTTGGACAGGGACACAATTTTCGCGAGTTGGGCTCTGCATGCCACCACATTGGATTTGAAATGAAACCTCTACAACAGAATTCAAGTGCAGATTGTAACGTTTAATTTGAAGGTTTGAACAAAAATATCTGATAGAAATTGTAGGAATTGTACACATTGCTTTACAAACACTCCACATTTTAGGAGGTCAAAAGTAATTGGACAAATAAACCAAACCCAAACAAAATATTTTTATTTTCAATATTTTGTTGCGAATCCTTTGGAGGCAATCACTGCCTTAAGTCTGGAACCCATGGACATCACCAAACGCTGGGTTTCCTCCTTCTTAATGCTTTGCCAGGCCTTTACAGCCGCAGCCTTCAGGTCTTGCTTGTTTGTGGGTCTTTCCATCTTAAGTCTGGATTTGAGCAAGTGAAATGCATGCTCAATTGGGTTAAGATCTGGTGATTGACTTGGCCATTGCAGAATGTTCCACTTTTTTGCACTCATGAACTCCTGGGTAGCTTTGGCTGTATGCTTGGGGTCATTGTCCATCTGTACTATGAAGCGCCGTCCGATCAACTTTGCGGCATTTGGCTGAATCTGGGCTGAAAGTATATCCCGGTACACTTCAGAATTCATCCGGCTACTCTTGTCTGCTGTTATGTCATCAATAAACACAAGTGACCCAGTGCCATTGAAAGCCATGCATGCCCATGCCATCACGTTGCCTCCACCATGTTTTACAGAGGATGTGGTCTGCCTTGGATCATGTGCCGTTCCCTTTCTTCTCCAAACTTTTTTCTTCCCATCATTCCTGGTACAGGTTGATCTTTGTCTCATCTGTCCATAGAATACTTTTCCAGAACTGAGCTGGCTTCATGAGGTGTTTTTCAGCAAATTTAACTCTGGCCTGTCTATTTTTGGAATTGATGAATGGTTTGCATCTAGATGTGAACCCTTTGTATTTACTTTCATGGAGTCTTCTCTTTACTGTTGACTTAGAGACAGATACACCTACTTCACTGAGAGTGTTCTGGACTTCAGTTGATGTTGTGAACGGGTTCTTCTTCACCAAAGAAAGTATGCGGCGATCATCCACCACTGTTGTCATCCGTGGATGCCCAGGCCTTTTTGAGTTCCCAAGCTCACCAGTCAATTCCTTTTTTCTCAGAATGTACCCGACTGTTGATTTTGCTATTCCAAACATGTCTGCTATCTCTCTGATGGATTTTTTCTTTTTTTTCAGCCTCAGGATGTTTTTCTTCACCTCAATTGAGAGTTCCTTAGACCGCATGTTGTCTGGTCACAGCAACAGCTTCTAAATGCAAAACCACACACCTGTAATCAACCCCAGACCTTTTAACTACTTCATTGATTACAGGTTAACGAGGGAGATGCCTTCAGAGTTAATTGCAGTCCTTAGAGTCCCTTGTCCAATTACTTTTGGTCCCTTGAAAAAGAGGAGGCTATGCATTACAGAGCTATGATTCCTAAACCCTTTCTCCGATTTGGATGTGAAAACTCTCATATTGCAGCTGGGAGTGTGCACTTTCAGCCCATATTATATATATAATTGTATTTCTGAACATGTTTTTGTAAACAGCTAAAATAACAAAACTTGTGTCACTGTCCAAATATTTCTGGCCCTGACTGTATATGAGTGAGGAAGTTGAAGAAGGGCAATTGGGTGATGGAGCAGCAGATATGTCAATAGCCATTGATAAAGAACCATACTGTGTGCCCTTTCAGTTTTATAGAATAGTTACCACTGACTTACAAGATTCTTGGTGTTTGTATGATGAGACTTTGCGATTTGTATCAGTAGTAATGGCGTTACTTAGTGAATATCAGTTTGAACTTCCAAAAGGTATTTACATTGTTTGTGGGGAAAAGGCTTACAGATGGATCCCTAAGGGGGTAGAAGGAACTTGTATATTAGCTAAATTGGAACCTGCAACTTGGGTATGGAGTGAGGATGATTTCCCATATAAAAATATTCTTTAACACATGCTTGCAAAACGTGATACTGACACAAAATCTGGTAAGCAGACACAGAAGCATTTGTTTAGTACACCATGGTATGCTCAGGCAGGAATGGTACTGACAGGTCCATTAGGAGTAATGTTGGGAACAATGAGAAATGCCCAAATGATTCAAGAACTAGGAGATATTTTTGATAATGTAACTGATCTATTGTTTGATGCAATAAATATAGAGTCAGCCTACACAAAACAGCTCATCATCATTACCAATCAACACTTGATGGTACTTGATTATCTCACTGCTTCTAGTGGAGGCTTCTGTCAGGTGGTGGGACCTTCATGTTGTCACTTCATAAACCCTGAAGGACTGATGCAGGTTACACATGACATAAACCAAGCAGAAAGATTGAAAAAGGGATTTAAGCAGGCAAAGCCTTGAGTGAACTACCTTTTCCCTCATGGCTCTCCTGGTTAAACTCACTGAATTTATTCAAAAGTGTGGGCGGATGGATCACTGGGATAATACACTATGTCATTCAAGGAGCATTTATAATATTAGTAATTGCATTATTGGTAAAATTGTTTGTAATGCTTGTGAAGAAAATTCTAGGAGCTAATTGTAACTGTTTTTCAGGAAAATGCGAACTCAAAAAAAAGGAAAAAGCTATTGATACTGAATCACTACAAACTCAAGTAATGATGACCATAACAACCACAAAGCAATGCAGATGCATGATATGCGACAGGGAGACCCTGGTGGACTTGACAGACTGTGCCTACTGTGGAAGTCCTGTGGAATCGATTGACCACGAGATGCAAGAACATCAGCATGAAAAGAACTTTAATACTATACACCATAAAGTGTGTGATATATAAACACACTAAAAGGACTACACAAACATATATATCACATTTATATAATAAATAAACTGGTAGAACATATACATATTGTTACGGGGGGCTGTCTGATAACCTAAAGGTGTATCAGACAGTCAGGGTCCACCGTGCAAAGACTTTGCTGCAGACTATGGCAGAGTGCAATACCTCTGTTAACTCACAGAAGGATATAATAAGTAAGTAAAGCAATTCCTCCCTTACTTGGAGGGTGTGTGGAATGATCTCTGTTAATAATCACAGAGACAAAGGCAATGTGTGCGAAATGGCACCTACCTAGGTCCGCTCTTCTAGTGGTGCAAAAGAGACGAACAGCAGCGTAAGCCGCACAAATCTCCTACCTGCGTTCGCTCCACTAGTGTGCGAGGACACGAACCACTAGATATGGCACCTACCTAGGTCCGCTCTTCTAGTGGTGCAAAAGAGACGAACAGCTGCGTAAGCCGCACAAAGCTCCTACCTCTGTTCGCTCCCCTAGTGTGCGAGGATACGAACAACTGCCAGACGCAGTATAAGGAACGTTACCCTAGCGGCAACGTCCACCTACGAGTCGAACCACAAGGCCCAGCCAGACCATGTGCCTCAGGCACCTGCCTATGTCCGCTCCCCTAAGAGGTAAGGATACGGACAGCAGCCGAAGCTGTAAGGTATAAGAACGCTACCCTGCCGGTAGCGCTCACCTAGCATAGACAGAGGAATGCCTAGAGGAACGCGCACAGAGCGTCTACTCTTATGCATGAACCAAGAGGACTGAGCGCCATGCGGCGTGTGTCAGGGTCTTATATAGACTCTGTGCCTCATCCAAGATGGAGGACACCAGAGCCAATCCGCTGCCAGAACGACAGGAGTGACGTCATGCTGGCCTATCACCGAGCAAGGCATCACAAGCACATGACCAGCGACCAATCGGCATAGAAGGTGTCAGAGACATGTGACCTCGTGTCAGCGATGATGTCACCCGCACATGTGCAATGGCTCCAAGATAGGACTTAGTCTCCGGCGCTCGCGCATGTGCAGTAGCAAGAAATCTGGACTTAGTCTCCAGTGCTCGCAGCAACCGTAACACATATAGCCATAAATATATTCCCCTCTAGGATCAGTAGATAGGATGGGTATAGGGACACGTAGGCCGATTCCACAGAGCACGTTTGAATGGCAGGACCCCATGATGCGCGTAGGGAAAGCCTAGTGTGTTGTGAAGTAGGACAAGTCTCTGCGGTCTACCCTATAGGAAGGGACAGCTAAGATAGAACATAATTAATCAAAAGAGGGGAATTGTTAGAGAAGCCATTTTGTCCTGTTCACCTATATGTCCACAGACTTCTAATTTCATGTACATATAGGTTTTTGTCTGACTAGTTATGCAACCAGGAATGAGTAATTGATGTTCTATTCTACATCTGTTGTGGTGATCACTTCGTTCCCTAGAATTGTTATTCCTCTTAAGTATGTACTCCTCTTAGAATAAGCTGCTTGTATTACAAGGTTTGATTAATTCACATCCCTTAAAAGCTTTTGCTATGATAACTATATCTAATATAGCCTTGAGACACTATACTCCCTTATGTGGTGATATCTTCAAGTATTTCCTTGGAGCCTAAGCATCATGGCCTAATGACTATATTTGGTATCTATCTAAAGTTGTGCAACCATATCACATGTCTCATATTGCGTAATCAGCTTGAAAGGTATAAGAACCTTCCATTTTTTTCTATTAAACAGTGTTTTTTAATACACTACGGACTTGTCTTGTCTTGGTGTGTTAAAGCGTCACTCAGAATCGGCTGATCCCCCACAGCTACCTGAGAGGAAAAAAGAGCCCGGCTTTAACAGTCCATAGAAATCCTACGCGTGAACCCCGAGAGCAAGCTCACTCCGTTAGCCATACGGGTGAGCGGGACCCGAAAAGTTTCAAACTTGAAAGGTCCACTTAGTGAGAAGGTGCCACGGAAAAGGCCACAGGCTAACAGCAACACCAAGGGCACGGATCCCAGCGTGCTCCCTCCAAGCTGCAGTGGTGCTCAGAACTCTGGTTTACAAGCTGTTGGTGTCATTATTCCTGGACTGAGTGAGTACACTGAAAAGCCCTTTTCCCCTACCCAACGCCATCCCAAACGCCATCACCCAACGGGCCCCAGGGCACCAACCCCCTACCCACGAAGGGGTTAAACATCCTGCTGCTACACCATCGCCAACGGGCTCTCCACCAACAGCAGCGGTGGTCTCCCGCAGTACCACACACCGTGCATGGCATCATGAACTTTCAATTCCCCTGTAAATATTCTCCCTTATTCTGAGTGGCCGCGCGACCCCCGGGTCCGGAGACCCCTCGAGCCACCGCGGATCCGGATCCAAGCAGCCGGCTGCTGGCACGGGGGCGGCACACATGCCTGCCAGTCTGGGAGCCCTACTACAACAGGAAACACACAAGTAGACCCAACTAGGTGACCTCATCCCCATTTCTCAAAATTAGTGGCAGACAGGCAGACACTGGGAAAGTGGCATCAATTGCCCCTGACTATAAATAGTAACGTCTGGGCCATGCATGAGACGGGGTCTGGGCCAGCATTTATAGCTTTCATATTAAGAGGTGGATGGGTGAGTTACTGGTGTAGGCCTGCTGTGCTGGGAGCTCTTATATCTCATGCAACTGGTCTAACTGCATTTCTTCTCAGCCAAACTCAGGTGGTGCCAGTATTCACTTCATATTGCTGGACATATTCACTGTTTTTGCTGGACATATTTAAGGATAGTATGAGAGGTAGATGAATGAAAGGTAGCTGCATGCCTGCCAATCTGGGAGCTAGGAGTCCTTATCGTCATTCCCCAAAATTAGGGTCAGACACCAGGAAAGTAACATCAATCGCCCCAGACTACAAATTGGAGTCTATACATTTCAAAATTTAAGGGCAGACACCACTAGAGTACAAGTAGTATTATGACAGGGCTTGGCCAAGCATTTCTAGCTCAACCCCTTACCAACATTCACTGTACTGGCTGTCTGTGTCTTAACGACCAAGGACGTACTCAGTATATCTTTGCGATCGTGGGGGTTCTAGCGCTGTACCCCTGTGATTGCCACCAGGTATTGCGGCTTATCTTGTAGCTGCGACCCGGCTCTCACTTCTGGGAGCGGTGCCTGCACCGATCTCTACAGTTTAACTCCCTAAATACTGCAATCAATACTGATTGCAGTACTTAGGTGGCAGGGAGAGGATCGCGCTCCTCTCCTGAGCGATCGGATCCCTGTAATACAATCACACGGACCTGATCATTGCCATGGCAACCCTGGGTGGTCACCATGACAACCCCAGGTCACCCCCGCTATGGAAAGCTACACATACTATGCTACCTGCATGGTGTGCGAGGGGAAGTGTCAGTGCTACGAGTGCAGCACTGACAGATATAATCCACTGCAGTGATCAAGTATTGCAGTGAAATATATTGGTGATCAAAGCCCTGAAAGATGATGATGTTCTTAATAAAAACTTAAAACAAATGGAAAAAAATAATAAAAAAATTCTGAAAATAAATAACCAAACAAAAAAATTATTCTAATAAAATATTTAAGTTTATGTAAAAAAAAAAAAAGACACATATTTGGTATTGCCGCATCCGTAACATCCCAAGCTATAAAACGGTCACACTAGTTAACCCCTTCAGTGAACGCGATAAAAAAAAGAAATAAAAAACTTAGCACAAACTGTCTTTTCATCACACAGCTGACAAAATAATTGGAATAAAGCGCAATAAAAAAGTCATTTCTAAATGAAAATGGGGAGACAGAAAACGTCATCTTGTTCCTCAAGAAACAAGCCACCATACAGCACCATCAGCAGAAAAATAAAAAAGTTATAGCTCTCAGAATAAAGCAATGTAAAAACAATCTTTTTTTCTATAAAGTTTTTATGTCGTAAACGCGGCAAAACATAAAAAAAAACTATATTAAAATGTGGCATTGCTGTAATTGAACTGACCCGAAGAATAAAGCTGTCTTATCACTTTTACAAAACAGTGAATGGCGTAAAACAATAAATCTATTCTTGAATTGCTGTTTCTTGTTCATTCTGAAACCAGAAGAAAAGAGTCTTTAAACTCGCCAAATGACAAATATACCCAAACAAGCCATAGTTATGAATGTACAAAACATTTTATTTTTATAATGCTGCAGGGATATTGAATTAAAGGCAATACATAACATAGGACCAAGGGAATTAGTGCTAGAGGGGAAAACCCCACGTGTCCCAGGCACTTATTCAAGGAGAGCAAGTCTCCACTGAGTTACGGCAGACTTATCAGGGCTAGAATAACCCACAGGTAGGAAAAAGCTCAAAGGTATAGACATGGCCAAAGAGGCCAAAGTAGTAGAAGGTATAGCCAAAAAGGCAGAGCACCTACCAGGAAGATGAGTCGCCGAGGGCCGGGATAGCACGTGGGGACCGGCGTCCCAACACGTGTTTTGCTCCGTGAGCTTCGTCGGGGGACAAATAAAATAGTGAAGAGTGTGGATCTTATAAAGGGGGTCCAATCCCAATGAAAAACGCCCCCTCATTAATGCGTCCAGATGGGTAGAATGCCGGACCGCGCCGCAGTGTAGCCTCAGCAGCGGAAGTCGGGGGGAAGAAAACTTCCTGTGACGTCACAACACTTCCGGTATTCCGCTGCTAAGGACGCCTGCCGCGGCCGCGCCAAGGAGGCAAGAACCTCCCACTAGCACGTCACAGAGCGAGCCCGCCCAGGTAAGAGACAGGAAACCCGTCCATTAGTAAACTGGGCGGCGATGCCCACACTTATAGCAAGAACGGAGGTTATATTACAGGGACGTGCCGCAAATACCCATGGACAAACAGTGAAGATGTTTACAAGCGGGACATAAGGAGAGGAGGGAAGAAGGTATAATAAAGAGAGAGGAGAAAATATCGGCTGATTTGGAGCCACATATTCATAATAAAAATATGCATATAGTATATAACATATACATATGTACATAAATACAGGTCCATCAATTACATAGTTATAGCAAAAATGAATATAATTAATCGGTCCGACATCAAGAACTCCATATTCCAAGTGGCTTGTGAAAAGAGAAATGGCCATCTTCCATAATGTATGTCCCAGTGATGTGAGGGCTGAAGCATGATAGGGGTAGGACCCTAAATAAACTAGAAAGAACAAAAGAACACTGTTAAAATTGAGAACCAGAAACCACTCAATAGAGACAAAAACAGCCTACTGAAAAATAATAAATAGTCAAAACTAATAAAACGAACTGCCGGATGGACAGTAGGTACTTGATGTTAAAAAATAGAAGTAACTCATTTAAGCCCGAAAAAAAAACGGGCAACCACTTGGGATATGGAGTTCTTGATGTCGGACCGATTAATTATATTCATTTTTGCTATAACTATGTAATTGATGGACCTGTATTTATGTACATATGTATATGTTATATACTATATGCATATTTTTATTATGAATATGTGGCTCCAAATCAGACGATATTTTCTCCTCTCTCTTTATTATACCTTCTTCCCTCCTCTCCTTATGTCCCGCTTGTAAACATCTTCACTGTTTGTCCATGGGTATTTGCGGCATGTCCCTGTAATATAACCTCCGTTCTTGCTATAAGTGTGGGCATCGCCGCCCAGTTTACTAATGGACGGGTTTCCTGTCTCTTACCTGGGCAGGCTCGCTCTGTGACGTGCAAGTGGGAGGTTCTTGCCTCCTTGGCGCGGCTGCGGCAGGCGTCCTTAGCAGCGGAATACCGGAAGTGTTGTGACGTCACAGGAAGTTTTCTTCCCCCCGGCTTCCGCTGCTGAGGCTACACTGCGGCGCGGTCCGGCATTCTACCCATCTGGACGCATTAATGAGGGGCATTGGGGGCATTTTTCATTGGGATTGGACCCCCTTTATAAGATCTACACTCTTCACTATTTTATTTGTCCCCCGACGAAGCACACGGAGCGAAACACGTGTTGGGACGCCGGTCCCCACGTGCTATCCCGGCCCTCGGCGACTCATCTTCCTGGTAGGTGCTCTGCCTTTTTGGCTATACCTTCTACTACTTTGGCCTCTTTGGCCATGTCTATACCTTTGAGCTTTTTCCTACCTGTGGGTTATTCTAACCCTGATAAGTCTGCCGTAACTCAGTGGAGACTTGCTCTCCTTGAATAAGTGCCTGGGACACGTGGGGTTTTCCCCTCTAGCACTAATTCCCTTGGTCCTATGTTATGTATTGCCTTTAATTCAATATCCCTGCAGCATTATAAAAATAAAATGTTTTGTACATTCATAACTATGGCTTGTTTGGGTATATTTGTCATTTGGCGAGTTTAAAGACTCTTTTCTTCTGGTTTCATGAGCATTTTGAGTTGTTGCCATTATATTTGTTAAGGCCCTCTTTTGTCTCATTCTTGTTCATTCTGCGTCACAAAAAGCGTAATAAAAAGTGGTAAAAAAAATGACATGGCCCAAAACAGTACCAATAAAAACTCCAACTCATCCTGCAAAAACAAGTTGTTACATGACTCTGTTGGCAGGAAAATAAAAAAAAACCTATAGCCTTCAAAATTCAGTGATATAAAAAAATCTTTGTTTTGTAAAAAAAAAAAACGCGCTTTTTTTTAGTTTAATTGTAGCCAAACCTAAAAATAACCTGTATAAATCTGGTATTGTTGTAATTGTACTGACTGGAGGAATGAAACCAACTAATCATTTAGAACGCACAGTTAACGGTGTAAAAAATAAATAAATAAAGCCAGTGATTCAACTGCTGTAGATCTGCTATTCTGCCTCCCAAAGATCGCAGTACTCCATGGCTCATATTTATCTGTCAATCTATGCTGAGCACTTACACTGGGAATTTCGTGTAAATCTCTGAAAATGTAATTCAGACAAAATTCCTGGCGAATTCAGTGTGATGAGGCAAAGGGAGTCAGTTTGAACTCCCGTCTGGCCTGTGATCTGGCAGTGTCCTTTTTATGCGTCTTTTTAGACGTGCACAAAAGTGCACTTCTCAACAGTTTTGTTCACCTTTGAAAAGGCGGACACCACTGAACAGAAGCCGAATGGAGTCTGGAGTAACTCTGCTGCCTCATTGTAGTGAATGGATCTGTCAGGGGTTTCATCTGAATCATGTATTTTGGAGATGTAGATGGAAACCCCGATGTAAATATTCAGTATAGAGCACAGGATAAATGTGACGTGATCCAAAATGTTCTGTACCCAAATCGCCACCAAATACCATTCAACTCAACCCACAAAAATTTGTTCTGGTGTGGCACTTAGGGGTTCTGCAAATGAAGTACGCAAACCATTGTAGGAAAATCTGTGCTCCAAAAATCAAATGGTGTTCTTTCCCTCCTTAGCCCTTCGGTGTGGCCAAACAGTACTGTACACTCACATGTGGGGTACTGCCACATTCAGGAGAAATTGGACAACACATTATTGGGCCTTTTCTTTTACCTAGTTTCCATGTGAAACTTTGAACTCTGAGGTTAAAACAACATTTTAGTGGTAAAAATATAATTATTTTTTCTTTTCTGTCCAATAGTGTAACATTTTGTGACCCACCTGTGGTGTCAATATGCTCACCGCACTACTTTATTAATTCCTTGATGGGTGCAGCTTGCACAATGGGGTCACTTGTTAGGGAGCTCCACTGATTAGGCACCTCAGGGGCTTTGCCAATGTGACATGACACCCGCACACTATTCCAACTAAATCTAAACTCATATGGTGCTCCTTCCCTTCTTCAATTTTCACTGTGCATCAAAATTAATTTTTGACCACATATGGGGTATTGGCATACTCAGGAGATATTGCACAACAAATTGTACAATGCATTATCTCCTATTACCCTTGTTAAAATTAAAAATATGGGGTTAAAGCAACATTTTTTTGGTTAAAAATTTATTTTTTTCATTTCCACTGCTCAACGTTATAAAATTCCGTGAAGCACCTGGGGTTTCAAGGTGCTCACCAAACATCTAGTTAATTCCATGAGGGGTCTAGTTTACAAAATGGGGTTACTTGTGAGGGAGCTCCACTGTTTAGGCATCTCAGGGGCTCTACCAATATGGCATGACACCCACAAATCATTCCAACTAAATCTAACTCAAATATGGCACTCCTTAACTTCTTCACTTTGCACTGTGCCTCAAAAGTTGTTTTGACCACATATGGGACATTGGCATACCCAGGAGAAGTTGCACAACAAATTGTCTGGTCCATTTTCCCCTGTTACCCTTGTGAAAAGGAATTATTTTAGGTTAAAACAACATTTTTGTGGTAAAAAAATATTTTTTTCATTTTCACAACTCAACGTTATAAAATTCTGTGACGCCCCTGGAGGTTTAAGGAGCTTAACAAACATCTAAAAAAAATTCCTTGAGGGCATTAGGTTCCAATATGAGGTCATTTGTGGGGGAGATCAACTGTGTAGGCACCTCAGGGAGACTCCAAACGTGACATAGTGTCCCACCTTCTTGACTTAGATGCTCACTGCACCCTTAGATGAGTTATTTGAATAATGTCATTCTCAAAATGAGGTTACTTTTGGGGTGTTACTGCTGTTGAGACATGTCGGGGGCTCTTTAATTGCAACATTGCATCCATAATTTATTGTAGTCAAAATACTTTAAATAGGGTTTCTTTTCTTCTGATCCCTATCGTGTGCCCAAACAGTAGTCTCCAACCAAATATAGGGTATTGACGTACTCAAGAAAAATTGCACAACAAATTGTATGGTATTTTCTCTTTTTCTACTCTTGTGAAATGAAAAGTATGGAGCTAATATATTATTTTTGTGGAAAAATTACATTTTTCATTTTTTCATCCCAATGTATAAAGTTTTTTGAACCACCTGTAAGACGTAGATACTCTCAATACAGATACATGCATTCCTTCAGGGATGTAGTTTCCAAACTGGGGTAACTTGTTGGGGTTTCATCTGTTTTCGCATGTCAGGGGATCTTCAAATGCAACATGGTGTCCGCAATCTATTCCAGCCAAAATTCAAATATTGATCTTTCCCTTCCGAGCCCTGCTGTGCACCCAAACAGTAGATGTGCACCACATATGGAGTATTGATGTACTAAGGATGAATTGCACATAAACTGTATGGTGCATTTTCTCCTGTTGATTTCAGGTTAAAGCAACATTTTTGTGGTAAAAATTAATTTTTCTCATTTTCACTGTTCAATGTTGCCAAATTTTATGAATCACCTGAGGGTTCAAGGTGCTCACCAAACATCTAGATGAATTCCTTGAGGGGTCTAGTTTCCAAAATGGGGTCACTTATGGGGAGCTTTACTGTGTAGGCACCTCAGAGGCTCCCCAAACGCGATACGTTATCCACTAATGATTCCAGCTAATTTTGCATTCAAAAATTCAAGTGCCACTCTTTCCCTTATGAATCCCTATCGTGCACCCAAACAGTAGATTTCTACTACATAAAAATTATATTGTGCATTTTCTCCTGTTAATGAATTGAGGTTAAAGCAACATTTTTTGTGGTAAAAAATTTTTTTTTTCATTTTTGTGCCTCAACATTGCAAAATTCTGTGAAGCACTTGGGGTCTCAAGATGCTCACCAAACAGTTCAGACCTTAGAGATATTAGTATCCCTTCTGCATCCTTCTCTGCTTCCTCCTCTTCCTCTGGTACTACCTCCTCCTTCTGCAGACTATTAAAAGTCTGCTTCAGCATGTAGATGACCAGAATAGGGATGTTGATGGCATCGTCAGTACTAACCATGTTGGTAGTCATTTCAAAACTCTGCAGAAGGGTACAGAGGTTCTTCATCTGTGTGCAACCATGACCGCATTGCGTTGGCCCAGTGTACACCTCATTGCATACTGAAGCACAGTTCATTGCTGCTGCCACAGTCACTGCAACATGTGCAGAGTGGAATTCCACTATGTCAGCACGTTGCATATCAACCAGTTGACCGGTAAGCCAAAAGACCTCTGTAGCGATGCAAATCGATGAGCCGCAGGGTGCGAATGGTGAAATTGAGCACACATTGACTTCGTTCTGCAGCAGAACATCCATGTTTATAGTGGGCTTGAAATTGCTGGACAACCAGATGAGGACATGAGCCATGCAAGTCACGTGTGTGAGGTTGCCCCAGGGTAGGGCCGCCACCAGGTTTGCACTGTTATCGCACAAGACCTTCCCTGGCTCCAGTGGAGACAGCCATTGCTGAAACTTGGCCTGGATAGCTGTCCACAACTCTTCAGCTGTGTGACTGCATTCTCCAATTCATTTTACTTTCAACACTGCCTGATTGCGGTGAGATCTGGCTGCGCAGTACGGAGGTGGAGGAATTCTCTCTGCTCTGTTGGAATGTGTTTCACATAAAGGGAGAGGTTGAAGGTGCAAGTGGAGGCCTTAGAGGAGGTGTAGGAGGACAAGCAGTAGAGCAAGTGGTAGATACAAAGTCTTGTCTCATAAGCCTTTGGGATTTATAGACTTGTGGAGCAGCCCCTTCTGCACCTGCCCCCGCAGCCACCAGAGTCACCCAGTGCGTTCAACGCCCCTGGTCATTCTTGTGACACGCCCACGGGGTCTGGGGTTACCCGTCACCGGGTTGTGGTGCTTCTCCTGGGTCGCCGTGGTGACCTTGCCCGGTTCCGTGACCCCGGCGGTGTCAATAAAGATGGGGATGGGGATGATGAGAGGTAGTTATTCGTGATGCAACCTGTGGTATGCAGCCAGTTACCAGCCGCCGCTGCGGAAAATCTCTCTCTTCTGGGGCGGATGGTGACGTAGCTCAGGTGTTGCAGCTCTCAACAGGTAGAGCTAGGCCCCAGTGAGGATGTTGGGAGCAGTAGTCGCCTATGGCACAGGGGCACGATGTTGAAAGCGCCGGGAGTAATGGGACAACACAGAGGGTGCAGTTCAAGGTCTTTACTCACTGGAAGGAAACCACCGTTGGAGTACCAGGCTGCGCTGTGATGGACTTCAGCCGCTCCCGGATACTTCGGAGGTCGAGGCCGGTGTTTCCTTCTATGCATCACCTTTCAACGGTTTCCCTCCACTTCAGCTCCCGGGCAGTGGAACGGGTCACGGATGCCTTCTGCACTCCCCACAAACCCTGGGATTCCCTTTCTTTCCTAAGAACCCGGGTCAAGCTTCCAGCTCTAGACCACGGGCCCCAAACTGTCCGTGTCTTCGCCTATCTCCTCCTGAGTTCAACCTGGCACTTGCTGTACCCGGAGCTGGCTTCTGACTGACTTGTGTGTGAGATGGCTCCTAACTTCCCCTGTAGGTGCCCCGCCTCCAGGGTTGCTGAACTAGTGGGCAAGAGGTCCCATACCTCTTTATTGCCACCCAGGCACCCACCCTAGCCCAATCCCTGTGGAAGAGCTGCTGTGTTATGTGTTGGATGAGTGTGTTCAGTGGTGATTATGTGGCGCCCTGGCCTAGCCAGATCGTCACAGGTAACACACAAACACCCCCTCCCCCACTAGACAGTAACATTAGCCAAACATAAAATCCTTGTTGCCTCCCTCCAGGGTCTGATGTCCACACCAGGTGGGGGTGGAGCCAAGCGGTTGGCCCCACCCACCAAGGAGTTCACAGGCCTGGAGGCGGGAAAAGTGACAAATCAGTCTGAGAGGTCAAAGAGTGAGGAGTAAACACTTGGGTGTCTGGGTTTGTGGCCCAGGCACCAACAGCAAGGTTCGCAGACGGTGGTGGCCGTCTGCAGGAGAGGTGAATCGACGCGGAACCGTAGGACCGGGGTCGGGCGTTGGCCCGCCGGTACCGACCGGGGAGCGAAGTGAAGCCAGCACATACGGACAGGGCCATCGGACCCTGAGCAGGCTTGGAGCCGCCGACAATAGTCAAATCCGAGTGTGACGGGAACCCCAGGGGTTTCCTAACAGCCAAAGACCCGATTGAAGGCAACCGCCCACACCGTGAGGGAATACAGCTACCGCCTAAGGCTAGAGACCCAAGGGCCAGCGCCTGCGGGCAAACGGGCTCCTCCGGTATCCATACACCGGGGAGTGGACTACCGTTGGGAATCCATCGCAGTCAAACAAGTACACAAAGGTGCAGGGAAAGACAGCCGCCATCACCTGTCCGGGGAGAGACACTGCAGCTGGCTGCGGGACCCGTCCATCCAGCCGTTTGGTTTACCGAGGACTTTGTGCATCTCTTACTGAGTGAGTACACCCGTGCCATCCGGCACCGCGCCGCGCTGTCCCTGCAACCCTGCACCTCACCAACCCTGCCTCCCCGTCACTCCATCAGGCCCCGGGACCACCGACCCCTACCCACGGATGGGGGAAAACAACATCCCAGCTGCACCTTACCATCGCTCCCGGGATCCCTGTCACGAGCAGCGGTGGTGCCTATCTTCACCACAACCCGTGGGTGGCATCACGGACTAAATCCCTCAAACCAACCACCCCTTTCACTCACGGGCGAGGAGCGTCGCTCGAGTCACCGAATCCGGCCCACCGCTCGAGCCACCGAGCAGCAGCAGCAGCCGCAGCAGCGCCGGACCCGAGTGTTATCGAACGCGCGGCAGCGGCGTCCTCCCCTCCCGCGACAACTTGGCGTCACGAACAGGATTGAACCCATCTAGTTACCAGTAGAAGTGCGCCTTGTGATCTCCGCCGGCGGTATCCGGCCGAAAATTTTGAAGCGCCGCCATCTTTGGCGTGAAAATCTCCCGCTCGAACATCTTCTCCGAGCAGGGAAGGCACAAACAAACGGAAGTGCTGAAGAGAACCAAGGGGGGACGGGAAAAAGATGTCTGCGCCCGACAGAGCTGATGGAGGAGTGGCGGTTGCAGCTGCCGCCGCACCCGTAGTTGTAAACGGGGTGGCCCATGCACCGGAGGGGGGGGGCCGCGGGCCCAGCGGTCGCCTAGGTGATGCCGTTCTCCCTGCGCTATGTGCCCGGTGCTACCTGGCTACCGCAGTACGATGGGACGCCTGATGCATTGCATGTGTTCCGGAAAAAGATTAGCTCGGTCCTCGATTTATATCCCTTGGCTGATAGGCAACGGGCAGCGGTACTGTTAGGGCAGCTAACCGGCGCGGCTGAGCAGGAAGCGGTGACCTGGACCGACGTAGACCGTGCCTCGGTGACTACCATTTTCGAGAAACTACAAATCGCTTTTGAGACCCGCACAGAAGCGGAGCTGCGGATGCAGTTTTATCAGTGCCGACAACGGCCTGTGGACAATGTAAGAGATTACGCCCTGCGCCTGCAAACGGCCCTCCGTACACTGAAGCGGGTGGACACTATTAACAATGCAGACAGCAATAAGATGCTAGTAGAACAATTCTTGCAAGGGCTGGGGTCCATAGAAGACCGCAAGCAGCTGCGGCTGTGGGCCCTAGAACACCCCAATCTGGACTTTGCAGTGCTGAAGGAGTGAGCCATCAAGGCTCTGCAGGCCCCAACGCCAGACGCTCCTGAGGCAGCTTCATGGCCGGCTGAGACCGCTCCTATCACGGTGGCACCTCCACCCCTGGCTCTACCGGCCCTTGCAGTGCCCGTCGGGATGATGGAGGAACTAGCGCCCCAGGTCCGCCGCATTGATGGAGACCTAGCCAAGATCCTCGCCGCACTCCAGCTTCCGACGAGAGTCAAGCCCCCAGGAGGGATCCAGCTCGCCGACAGCCCGGAGGACGTCCCCTGGATGCAGCGGAGAAGGACCAATGACTCACGGTATGGGCCCCCTATTTTTACAGGTGCAGCAAGCCTGGCTACTACTCTAGGCGGTGCCCGTTAAACGAGCAACCCCTGGGGCCAAGGGCCAATCCTCAGGAGTAGACATCAATGGACCCCCCCGATTGGCGAGACCAGTACGACGGAGCTCGCCCCATTATCCCCCTGGCAGTGGACGGCGTCCCGCTCATGGCCCTCTTGGACACAGGATCACAGGTAACCACTATACCATATACACTGTATCAGCAGTATTGGGGCATTGACGAACTTGCCCCCTCTGATGATAGCCTGAGCCTTGTCGCAGCCAATGGACTCCCACAAACCCAGGTGGGGTACAAACAAGTGACCCTGACTGTGGGACGTGCCGAGCTAAAGAATCAAGGGATGATTGTGGTAATGAATGAACCCAGTGATCATACCCAGAAAGTAATTTTAGGGACCAATGTGATGGAGCATTGTATGAGTGAGGTGCTGAATCTGTTGCAGCAGTTGGCCGCCACAGCAGGAGGAGGCTGACAGAGGGCTGTGCAGCGTGAGATCCGGGCCCTTCTGTATCGGCAGCAAGTGAACTCAACTGGCGGGGAGATTGGTGGAGTGAGGGTGATGGATGTGTCCCCCTTAGTAGTGCCACCCCGAAGTGAGATGATGATTTTGTGCAGGGCAGCAGTAGGCCCCCAGGGGCGCAACTACCCGGCGATGGTGGAACCCACGCCTTCTGAACACTGGCCCACGGTGATGGTGGCCAGAAGGGTGGTTGACGTTAAAAAGGGGAGAGTGCCTGTAAAGCCCGCTACACACGCTTCAATATATCTCACAATCCGTCGTTGGGGTCAAGTTGTAAGTGACGCACATCCGGCATAGTTTGTGAGGTATCTGCGTGAGACAGCTACGTGCGATCAGGATTGAACGCAAAACCGTTGATCGCAAACACATCGTATCTTTGTCTAGAATTGAGCGTTTTGTTGCAGGAACCTAGTCAATTGTAACGTGTGACATCCCTCATACGATTTTGGTGTCTGATGCTATGTGCGCAGGTGTGCGCTCTGCACCGCAGCTTAAAAAAGGTCCGCTTCAGAGCGCAGCTGAAAAGCTGCGTTCTGAAGCGCCTCACAATGTCTGTCATTCACTAATCTCTGTCAGTCGGTCACTATCTCTGTCCCTCACTCTCTGTCCATGTCAGTCTATCCCCCTCTCTCATATACTCACCGATCCCCGATCCCCGGCGCTACACGGCGTTCACACTGCTCCGGCGGCTTTTACTGTTTTGAAAAAGCCGGCCGCCCATTAAACAATCTCGTATTCCCTGCTTTCCCCGCCCACCGGCGCCTATGATTGGTTACAGTGAGACACGCCCCCACGCTGAGTGACAGGTGTCACACTGCACCCAATCACAGCAGCCGGTGGGCGTGTCTATACTGTGTAGTGAAATAAATAAATAATTAAAAAAAACGGCGTGCGGTCCCCCCCAATTTTAAAACCAGCCAGATAAAGCCATACGGCTGAAGGCTGGTATTCTCAGGATGGGGACCTCCACGTTATGGGGAGCCCCCCAGCCTAACAATATCAGCCAACAGCCGCCCAGAATTGCCGCATACATTAGATACGACAGTTCTGGGACTGTACCCGGCTCTTCCCGATTTGCCCTGGTGCGTTGGCAAATCGGGGTAATAAGGAGTTATTGGCAGCCCATAGCTGCCAATAAGTCCTAGATTAATCATGTCAGGCGTCTATGAGACACCTTCCATGATTAATCTGTAAATTACGGTAAATATACACACACACCCGAAAAATCCTTTATTAGAAATAAAAAACACAAACATATACCCTGGTTAACCACTTTAATCAGCCCCAAAAAGCCCTCCATGTCCGGCGTAATCCAGGATGCTCCAGCGTCGCTTCCAGCGCTGCTGCATGGAGGTGACCGGAGCTGCAGCAGACACAGCCGCTCCGGTCACCTCCACGAAGCTAATGAAGACAGCCGTGCGATCAGCTGAGCTGTCACTGAGGTTACCCGCTGTCACTGGATCCAGCGGTGGCCGCGGGTAACCTCAGTGACAGCTCAGCTGATCGCGCTACTCACCGCCGCTCCTATCACCTCCACGCAGCAACTGAGGTGAGTAGCGCGATCAGCTGAGCTGTCACTGAGGTTACCCGCGGCCACCACTGGATCCAGTGACAGCGGGTAACCTCACTGACAGCTCAGCTGATCACACGGCTGTCTTCATTAGCTGCGTGGAGGTGACCGGAGCGGCTGTGTCTGCTGCAGCTCCGGTCACCTCCATGCAGCAGCGCTGGAAGCGACGCTGGAGCATCCTGGATTACGCCGGACATGGAGGGCTTTTTGGGGCTGATTAAAGTGGTTAACCAGGGTATATGTTTGTGTTTTTTATTTCTAATAAAGGATTTTTTCGGGTGTGTGTGTTTATTTACTGTAATTTACAGATTAATCATGGAAGGTATCTCATAGACGCCTGACATGATTAATCTAGGACTTATTGGCAGCTATGGGCTGCCAATAACTCCTTATTACCCCGATTTGCCAACGCACCAGGGCAAATCGGGAAGAGCCGGGTACAGTCCCAGAACTGTCGCATATAATGTATGCGGCAATTATGGGCGGCTGTTGGCTGATATTGTTAGGCTGGGGGGCTCCCAATAACGAGGAGCTCCCCATCCTGAGAATACCAGCCTTCAGCCGTATGGCTTTATCTGGCTGGTTTTAAAATTGGGGGGGACCGCACGCCGTTTTTTTTAATTATTTAATTATTTATTTCACTACACAGTATAGACACGCCCAACCGGCTGCTGTGATTGAGTGCAGTGTGACACCTGTCACTCAGCGTGGGGGCGTGTCTCACTGTAACCAATCATAGGCGCCGGTGGGCAGGGAAAACAGGGAATACGAGATTGTTTAATGGGCGGCCGGCTTTTTCAAAACAGTAAAAGCCGCCGGAGCAGTGTGAACGCCGTGCAGCGCCGGGGATCGGGGATCGGTGAGTATGAGAGAGGGCTGCTAACTTCAGTCACTTAGGAGATTAGCGGTCACCGGTGAGCCCTTCACAGGTGACCACTAATCAGGGCGCGACACAGACAGAGCCGCAGCATGACCGTGAAGTCGGGTGAAGTTCACCCGAGTTCATTCTGGCAGTGCGGCTCTGTCTGTGTCTGCTGTCATCTGCCATTCAGCTCTGCTACATGGCTGTCTGTGTCTGCTGTTAGCGGCCATGTAGCAGAGCTGAACGGCAGATGACATAGTAAAACCGCATCTCTACACATTACACACGCTTGGCAAGTCAATAAATAAAAAAAAAAAAAAGGTGCCCAATGCATACGTCACAGAACACATGATCTAAAGGATCGCACACAAAATTGATCAATTTAACATAGACTACTAACGCACATGTGACAGCAAATGAACGACCTACGTGCAATCTCATAAGATCCCGTATGCAACCTGGACGTGTCACATCTCAAATGCGATTGTACAACTAATTGCAACGTGTAAAGTGGGCTTAAGAGTGCTGAATTGTGGAGAGGAGGAAGTCAGGCTCCCCCGTTACGCTACCCACGCAAAGTTGCTCACCCTAGACCCCCACACCATTCACGAAGCCGCCCCTCCTACCTCAGCATCCCCTGCCAGTAACCATACACCCCCTGAACAGTTAGAGGAGTGGTGCCAGGAACTACACGTAGGTACTGAAACCACACCCACGCATCACAAAGAGGGGGTATACAGGGTCGTGCAAGTGTATGAACAGGTTTTCAGCAAGCACCCATTAGATTTTGGGAGGATTAAGGGGATTCAACACCATATCCCTACAGGCCTACACCCGCCCATCAAAGAGAGGTATAGGCCCATTCCGCCAGCACACTATCAATGCGCTAAAGACATGTTGAGGAACATGAAGGAGGCAGGGGTCATTCGGGATAGTTGTAGTCCCTGGGCAGCTCCACTGGTGCTGGTAAAGAAGAAGGACGGCACCATGAGGATGTGTGTGGATTACCGGAAGATCAATCAGATCACGCATAAAGATGCCTATCCTCTCCCTCGTATCGAAGAGTCGCTAGCTGCACTGAGAACTGCTAACTTCTTCTCTACCCTTGACCTTACTAGCGGGTACTGGCAGGTAGCAGTCGCACCAGAGGATCGTGAGAAGACGGCATTCGCCACTCCCGTGGGACTCTGCGAGTTTAACAGCATGCCGTTAGGGCTGTACAATGCCCCTGAAACCTTCCAACGGCTCATGGAGTGCTGCCTGGGACATCTCAATTTCGAAACGGTCCTACTGTACCTGGACGATGTGATCGTGTATTCCCAGACGTATGAGGCCCATCTGGAACATCTGGCTGAAGTGCTCATGTCCCTAGCCAAATATGGGATGAAATTGAAGCCCTCTTAGTGCCACCTACTGAAACCCCGGGTGCAGTACCTCGGACATGTGGTGGGCGCGGACGGCGTCGCCCCAGATCCCGAAAAGATCACTGCTATTCAGGACTGGCCGAGGCCGACCACGGTGAGAGAGGTGAGACAGTTCCTGGGCTTGGTGGGCTACTATCGCCGCTTCATTAAGGGATATACGAAGATGGCCACCCCATGCAGGACCTCCTCGTGGGACAGACCAAGGGTGGCAGGCCCTCTGGAACCCCGTTGGCGTGGGAAGGGAAGCATGAAGAGTCCTTCCGCCATCTGAAGACGGCCTTGACCAGGGAAGAGGTCCTGGCGTACCCCGACTATAGTCTCCCATTCATCCTCTACACCGATGCCAGTAATGTAGGCTTGGGAGCTGTCCTGTCCCAGGTCCAGAACGGAAGGGAAAAAGTGATCGCCTACGCCAGCAGAAAACTCCGGCCCACGGAGAGGAACCCTGAGAATTACAGCTACTTCAAGCTTGAGTTCCTAGCCCTGGTGTGGGCCATCACCGAGGGATTCCGCCACATTTACCAGTTACGACCTCCTCCATATCCGAGATGAATACTGCACCTCAGGTGAGGTGCAGTAACCTGTGGCGCCTAAAGCCACAGGGTCGCCACACTTGCTTGTCCAGGTGACAGTGGTGAAATGCACCCTGTCGGACAAAGAGTTTTTCAATGTTGTCTGCAACGTGTCACGTTTGGATTGGGGAAGTTCCAGGTGAATGGCGAAAGGGAAGGGAAACCATGTGTCTACGGAAGGGGGAAATGGTGACTCCCCCTGACCGAACCTACCGCTGGTTCCTGGCTTCCCTCACCACCCTAGATAGGTTCCTCATGTATGCTCTGAGCCAGATACCTGACTCTGGCTGACTTTGAAATAGGCCCTAAGTATGGAATGGATCGGATGAGCGCTTAGTCAGCTCTAAAGAACATACAGGGAATACAGGCAGGGGAGTGAACAAATAACTTTTCTTCAGATGACTCATGGAAAGGAACTGCAAAAACAAAGATTCTCTAGATTAATTTAAGCTGATTGCTTGCACGGAAGACTTGATAAAAGTATTAGTCCTATCACCTGCATAAACCAGAAGTGAATGAGAGTTATTAAGGACAAAAATAAGTGCTGCTGAAAACAGCTGAAAGTGTGAGGAACTCAGCAAGGTCATAAAGGGAAAGGGATAAACCACAAGTTGAGGAGTTACATAAGATACCATATACACCAAGCAGGAATAATAGAAGGTCAGGGAGCAGTTTGCCCAGTTAAACGCTGCTATCATCTATAGCTAGACACCACAGGACTGTCTGTCACCCGTATTACACCCCTAAGAGTACCCCCCTTTCTATGAGTGTTCATTAGAGATGCGCGATGTTCGAATCGAACCATTTGCCAATTTCAAATTCAAGTTGTTTTGGGCGGTGTTCGAGTCGGTCAACGAACTCGAACGATTTGTTTCATGTTCGACCGTTCGAGTTACCGTTCGATAACGGTTCGATCACCAAAAGCGTAGCTAGTTACTAGCTGGCTTTTCACTGTAATACTGTCAGTCACTGTTACTAATGATATTATCAAAAGTAAGTGTATAGTGTGCGGGGGGGACGGGGTTTAGATCAGTGCTGCTGAGTGCTGAAAGAATGGCAATCGCCATTTTTTTTTCCTAACCGCACGTACAGTGGGGCAGGCCACGCTGTCAGCCAATCACAGACACACACACAGCAAAGTGGATTTTTGCCAGACAAGCAAGGGCATGTGTCATTGGCTGTGCATGTCACATGTCCTTGCCTTTTAAGACCCGGCCATTTTCCCTATCGCCGCCATTATCTCACTGCTGCAGGTGTGTGACAGTCACCGCTCCCGCTGCTGCTGCTGTGGGCGCTATACACTTAAAAAGTACAATCTACACATCGGTTTCAGGATTAGGGACTACTTGTAATTTCAGCCCTTTTCGGAGCTAGATTAGAGCAGTTCATTGCCATTTTTGCTAGGCACGTCAGTGTTAGCGCTGTGCAAGGGTTTATCACAGCGTCTGTCTAAATCAGCTCAGGCAATTCCTTAGGGCATGGTTTAATTGTCTGAGATAGTCAGTGACGTTTCTCTGCTGACAAGAAAGCTACACCACCTCTGCATTCTACACCACCTCTCCATTTCTGTTACACAATTTTAAGTGCAAAAAGTCAAGGCAATTCCTTGGGGCATAGTATCATTGTCTGGGATAGTCAGTGACGTTCCTCTGCTGACAAGCTATACCACCTCTGCATTCTACACCACCTCTCCATTTCTGCTACGCAATTTTAAGTGAAAAAAGTGCAGGCAATTCCTTGGGGCATAGTATCATTGTCTGGGATAGTCAATGATGTTCCTCTGCTGACAAGAAAGCTATACCATCTCTGCATTCTACACCACCTCTCCATTTCTGCTACGCAATTTTAAGTGCAAAAAGTGCAGGCAATTCCTTGGGGCATAGTATCATTGTCTGGGATAGTCAGTGACGTTGCTCTGCTGACAAGCTATACCACCTCTGCATTCTACACCACCTCTCCATTTCTGCTACGCAATTTTAAGTGCAAAAAGTGCAGGCAATTCCTTGGGGCATAGTATCATTGTCAGGGATAGTCAGTGACGTTCCTCTTCTAACAAGAAAGATATACCACCTCTGCATTCTATACCACCTCTAAATTTCTGCTACGCAACAAACAGTGTCCAATTTGTTCACAAACAAAATGAGTGGCAAAAGGACAGATGCTAGTGGAAAGGGGAACAGGCGTGTTGGAAAGGGCAAAAAAGTTTGTGTCCATGGGGTAGGTGGTAAAGCAACAGTAATATCTGCTGAAGAAAGGCCATCTTCCAGCAAAAGTAAGATGTATACTATTTTCCGTGGACAATCTGATATGATCCCTTTGTTACTGAAATGACCATTGCTACCAAAGGTAGATGAGGCACAAAAACAACAGATGCTTGAATGGATCTCAAGTGCTCCATCAAGTTGCCTCTCCTCCACCTCTACTTCAACATCCCAAAGCATTCAGTCCTCTGAGTTGTCACCCCAATCACACTTGCTTTCTACCAGCTTTCAAGTCTCCACCTGCCCTGCAGAGTATGGGGTAACAGAGATGGTTGAGTCTGCAGAGCTTTTCAGTCACACTATAGCCTGGGAATCAGAGGTCTGCTCCAAACTGTAACTCCTCTTGGTGGAGACAATGAGGAACATGCTGATGATGATGAGACTTGGATACCTGATTGGAATTGTTATGGACAAGATTATGAACTATTAAGAGTTATATGAAGATATCCAAAACACAGGATTTAAGATAAGTGCTTGAACTGTGTATCACACCTATATCTCACTCAGACAAAAGACTCATCAGTCTGGACTTACATGTGACAAGTGAATCATGCTGACATAGCTTAATATCAATGAGGAAATGCATTGTTCATTACAGTATACTGTATATCACAGAATAAGCTCTATGATAGTTTACCCAATAGGAGATGTGTTACGTATTCATGGC
Organism: Anomaloglossus baeobatrachus; assembly: GCF_048569485.1. Classification (NCBI taxonomy): domain Eukaryota; kingdom Metazoa; phylum Chordata; class Amphibia; order Anura; family Aromobatidae; genus Anomaloglossus; species Anomaloglossus baeobatrachus. The sequence goes on from NC_134354.1 coordinate 311,393,957, forward strand.
TCCTAGCCAACTAGTTCCCTTTAAACGTATGAACTTCCGTAATTAAAAGTAGTCATATTTTCTATGCAGATCCATGTCATTTCTCGGGGCTGTGTGGAAGAATAGTATGCATGCTACTAACAAAAGACTCATGATTTGGATATAGACGGGGTTAAAGTAGATGCATAATTAGATTGCATCACTATAAATTTATGGCCCCCTTAAGAAATGGCGCCCAACGCACCTTAGGACGGAGCTTCTGGATGACGGACGGCCATGCTGACACCTTGATTCGAAAAGGCAACTACACGAGAGGGGAGATTGCGCACTCCACAATGCACGTGAGACAATTTGTCTTATCTCACCTTGCAGACCTCATGCGTGTACTTGCATTTCGAAAGGGGGGGGGTTGGGCTGTCCCAGTCTAGATACCTAATGATGACTGCCGTCTCGAATGAGCTAAGCCGTCCTAAGAGATCCCACCTGGTCATTTTTACCTTAAGCTGTCTGCATAATGTTAAACGTTAAATGTATGTGTTTTGGGTTTTTTGTCTGTCCTGTGGAAAAAGCAGAAGTTCCAAGTTTCGTTTTCCTTGAGTTAACGTTAGAGGAAAATGAGGAAGTTGTGATATACGCTGACTTCTGGTATGAGCCAGGTTATATGTGTGTGTAATGCAAGTGAGTTCAGACACCTGGATGGAATATATATAGTGTCTTTAGGCATTACATGTCGCTGCCTGGGCGCTGGGTAACTATGGTGAGAGATGGAGAAGGGTCTGCTGTACAAGTCTTGCCGTCCCTACGAGTTGTGCATCAGCATCAATCCTCTGTATGTAGAAGCTCCTCAACTGCTTCTGCCTCTTCCACCTCGTCTGGGTCCTCCACCTCCGCCCAAAGCCTGTCAGGTCAGGCCACCCGTGTTGTAACTGCGCACAAGGAATCCCACACACCTCCTTACTATGCTGTCAGCAGAGCTCAACTGCATCAGGCGGTCTTTAAGTTGAAATGTCTGGGAAATGTGAGTCACTCAGCTGCCCAGTTGGGGTCAGCTCTGGAGACCGAGTTTCGTCAATAGTTGTCTCCACTCAACCTGCAGCCAGGGAAGGCCGTGTGCAACAATGCTGCAAACCTGGGTGTGGCCCTTCACCGGGGCAATGTGACAGACGTGCCTTGTATGGCTCACGTGTTGAACCTGGTTGTCCAGCAATTTTTAATCCACTATCCCGGCCTAGATGGGATTCTGCACAGGGCACGGTCACTATGTGCTCACTTCCACCGTTCACATGCCTCATCTGAACGACTTGCATCGCTCCAGAAGCCTTTCGGCCTGCCAGTTCACCGCTTGAAATGTGATGTGCCGACACGCTTGAATTAGACTCTCCACATGTTGCAGCGAAGGGGCAGCACCGCCGAGCCCTGGTGCAATGTGTTAAGACAAAAAATACAAAATGCACAGCTCAGATAGTGTGGTAATTAAGAAAAGGGTGCTGCAGCCTGCAGGAAAAAACATGAGTGAAGGAGAAGAGAGAAGGCTCATGCATAATGGGCGCGCAGCCCAATTGTATAAATAACCAATGGCTGGTCCATACACTTTATATAAATAACAATTTTTATTTGGTCCAAAAGTACACACAACACACAAATATCATAAAACCAATTAAAATGTGACACTCCTCCTGATTAGGTGACGATACTTACCTATATGACCCCTGCTGCGCATTTACTAGATCTCATTGTTAGACTCTGGTGGGCTTTATGCCCCATAGGATTTCTGGTGTAGGAATTGATATTTCCTGGTTGGCTATTAATTTACAATTTATTGGTGTCACTGTGTGGGTTCCATCACCAGGGATACATCACTTTTGCACATTCATGTGCCCATGGTCTGACATTGTATAGCATATGAATATTGGGGTATATGCGCTGTGTGTCTTGTTCACCATTTTCATGTCATAAACCTTGTGGGTTATGCTAACCCCATTGACATACAATAGGAGGTATAGATAACTATCACTGTTGACTATTATGTTTGGTACCTTATATGACCTTATGTGTGGTAATACCTTTTCCACCTGATTACAGGGGGAACGTGTTTGCACCTGTGCCATTTCTGCACATTTTAATTGGTTTTATGATGATGGTGTTGTGTGTACTTTTGGACCAAATAAAAATTGTTATTTATATAAAGTGTATTGACCAGCCATTGGTTATTTATACAATTGGGTTGCGCGCCCATTATGCATGAGCCTTCTCTCTTCTCCTTCACTTGTGCAATACGTTATGATGTAAAGACTGGGCCAACGAAATCCAGAGGTGGGGCAAATTAAGCTGCTGGAGTGGTCTGAGAAGAAGGACCTATGCACCCTTCTGCACAGTTTTGACATGGTGATGAAAATGTTTAGCACTGACAATGCCATTATCAGCATGACAATGCCAGTCATTTACATGCTGGAGCACACTCTAAACAGTATTCGGAGTCAGGTGGTGGGACAAGAGGAAGGGGAGGAAGTACAGGAGGATTCATATGCAGAAGGGATACCAAGATCTACAAGGTCCAGACGTTCAGCATCACCAAGGAGGAAGGCATGGGACAGTGGGGGAGAGGGATTAACAAGGGCGCATGGTAGCAGCCAAACTGTTGAGGAAGTTGCAGGAGCCCAGGAAGAAATGGAGGACGAACTGGCAATGGGCATGGAATACTCAGCAGATGAGGGAGACCTTGCTCAAATTTCTTTTGTGCGAGGTTGGGGGGAGAGGGCAGAGGAAGGAAGCATGATTCTCATCTCACAGCCACCAACACAGCAAGGACTTGGTCCTCCTGGTTGCACAAGACACATGAGCGCCTTCTTGCTGCACTACCTACAACATGACCCTCGGATTGTCAGAATTAGAAGTAATGCTGACTACTGGGGTGCCATACTCTTAGATCGCCGGTACAAGTAAAAATTTGGCGAAATAATTCCACCCATAGAAAGGGACCCACGTATCCAAGAGTATCAGCAGAAGCTGTTACGCAATCTTAGCTCGGCTTTTCCACTAAACACCAGTGGTGCACAGAGTGAATCTCACAGTTCTAACTTGCCAACCATGGGACTGTTGAGTCAATATCACTCAAACCATACCAGCAACACCGTATCTGGTGGTAACAGCAATTTTATGGAATCGTTTCATGAATTTTTTAGATCATCATTTGCAAGGCCACAAGAAACAAGAAGTCTGACACAAAGTCAATGCCTGTAGAGGATGATACAGAAGTATCTCCAAGTAAATATCGATGCCATGACTTTGCAACTGGAGCCTTGCTCATTTTGGGCTTCCAATCTGGAAAAATGGCCTGAGCTCGCCACTTACGGCTTGGAGATCTTGTTGTGTCCTGCAACCAGCGTTCTCTCGGAACGTGTCTTCAGTGCTGCTGGGTGTGTGCTGACAGATAAGTGCACGCGTCTGTCCACTGACAATGTGGACAGACTAACGTTCATCAAGATGAACAAGTCATGGATATGCAAGGACTTTTCTACCACTGTGTCATCCTGGGGAGAGTAAAGGCTTGTATATTTTTGATTGTGCTTCATGCAAATCAACATGTTAAGTTTGCAACTGTGGGACAATTGATGCCACTTAAGTGGTGTCTGTGGCCCAATTTTTGGAAAAAAGGGAGACTCTGGTTGGAGTCCACTTGCTGTGTTTTACATGATTTTAAAAGGGCATGACATGCCTATATCTGTGTCTCCTCCTCCTTTTACTCGTCCAGCTCTTTTCTTTTTGCATGAGTATATGTACTTGTCACTCTTCCATGTGTTTGTGGTGTCTTGTGAGTTGTTTGTCACCTTTTGGACACCTTAGAAGGTGTTTTCTATGTGCTTGTATGTGTTTGCCTGCCATTGTTTTCAATGGGGTTCGAAGGTGTTCGATGAACATTCAACGAACGTTTGACGAACACACCCACCGTTCGACGAACCGAACCGAACTCGAACACTAGGGGGGTGGCTCATCACTAGTGGTCATCAGACACTCAGGATGAGGCTTATCTAGAAAGGCAGCATGAAATGAACAAACCAACCTTGTAAAATTCACATCTGGTGCTGGGACCCACATCATCTCCTCCAGTCCATAACCCCTTCAGTGCACCAAGTACTGAAGGGAACAACGTAGAAAACGAGAATCAACAATCTTAATCTTAGCTATTTGAAACTCTAAATTACCATCAAGCATGATTGAGGCTGATGGTAAGGGAGACAGGTCCAAGGGTACCACATACTTATTCAGCAGAGACACATTGTGGATTCTAAGACTCTGAGGTAACTCCAGGCAAAATGCTACTGGCCTAATGACAGCGATTACATTATAGAGACCAATAAGCCTATGTCCCAGCTTCCAGGAAGGAACCTTCAACTTGATATTCCTGGTAGACAACCACACAAAGTCGTTCAAATTTAGTCTCGACCTGGCAAGTGTTTTTTGTCAGCCATACGTTTGCATCTGACCCCCATCAAATTCAAATTACTCTGAACCCCTTGCCATACAGAAGAGAGCGATGAGGCAAAACGCTCCTCCTCAGGAACTACCAAAGCCCCTCTACACTAAAGGTATCAAATTGCAGAGGAAAACAGTATGTAGCATTGAAAGGTGGCTTAGGTACTTTACACACTGCGACATCGCTAGCGATCTCATTAGCGATGTGAAATTCTAGATCGCAAGTGCGATCTTTTGAGATCGCACATGTGTAAAATTACATATGTGCGATCTCGAAAGATCGCACTTGCGATCTAGAATTTCACATCGCTAGCGAGATCGCTAGCGATGTCGCAGTGTGTAAAGTACCCTTTACTAGTAGACTCCTGATGACGATTGTTTATAGCAAATTCAGCCAACAGTAAGTAAGATGCCCAAAGGAAGAAATCCCGTGAAGCTTCACAATCTCATTGATGAACACCTCAGATAGTCTTGGCATTCGTGCTGGTAACACTATGAAATGTACCATATTACTGAACCTATCCACAACCACTAAGACTACAGTTTTACCTGGAGACAAAGGTAGGTCAGTAGTGAAATCCATGGATAAATCTGACCAAGATCTATTAGGAATAGCCAATGGCAGGAGAGATCCTGACGGACGAGTATGCGTTACCTTGGAAAATGCGCAAATACTGCAAGCAGACACATAGTCAACCACATCCTGATGCAACCACGGCCACCAAAAATGCAGAGAAAGGAGCTCCGATGTTGATTTACTACTTAGATGACCAGTAAGTACAATATTGTGATGTTCCCTAATTATTTTGCAGTGCAAATTAAGTGGCACGAATAACCTCCCTAGAGGGCAAGAGGTTAGGGCATCCCCGTGAGCCTACAACACCTCTCCTTCCAGGTCTGGGCACAAGGTCAAGACCCCTACAAAATGGGAACAGAGTTCACATGATCACTACCACCAGGGAAACTCCGGGATAAAGCTGCTTCCTTGATGTTTTTAACTCCTGGACAATAAGTGGCAGTAAAATTAAACCTAGTAAAAACAAAGACCATCTAGCCTGCCTAGGATTAAGACATTTGGCAGACTAGAGGTTTTTGTGGTCTTTGATTGCGGTAATGGGATGGACTGCCCCCTCCAATCAATGATGCCATTCCTTGAAAGCCAACTTAATCGCCAAGAGTTTTCTATTACCAACATCATAGTTTCTCTCAAAGACGATTCCTTGGAAAAGATAGAGAATGGACGAAATTTACTAGGAGCAGGACCCTGTAACAACACAGCCCCAACCCCCACCTCACACACATCAACCTCCCAATAAAAGGCTGTGAAACATCAGGCTGGATGAGTATAGGTGCTGTGGAAAAACATCTATTTAAAGAGAAAAAACCTGGATGGAGTGTGACCATTTAGAAAAAAACAACCCCTTTCTTGTCATGTTAGTGAGAGGCTTCACAATTACTGAATAACTCTGACTACATTTCCTGTAAAACTTGGTAAACCATAGAAAGTGCTGCAATGCCTTCAGGTTTTCTGGATGATCCCAGTCAAGTACAACAGGGACCTTCTCTGGATCCATCCAAAACCCCGAAGAAGAAGAACAGGTACCCCAAAAATTGCACCTCTTGGACAGTGAAAACACATTTCTCCAGATTGGCATACAGTTTGGTATCACTTCAAATCTGTAATACCTGTTTTACATGTATTTGATGTGTTTCCATAACAGGTGAGTAGATCAAGATATCGTCCAAATAAACCAACAAATGGTGAAAAATATCATTCACAAAATATTGGAAATCGGCTGAGGCATTAGTGAGACCAAATGGCATGACAAGACTTTCAAAATGCCCCTCAGGTGTATTTAAAGCAGTTTTCTATTCATCCTCTTCTCTAATTCTAACCAGATCATAAGCTCCCCTTAAGTCTAACTTGGAGAAAAGCTCCCATAATCTGGTTGAATAAAACCAGAATCAGAGGAAGAGGATATGGGTCTCGGACGGTAATCTGATTCAATTCCCGAAAAGCCCAACAAGGGCAGAGATCCCTGTGCTTCTTCTTAATGAAGAAGAACCCTGCCGCCACAGGCAAAGAGGAGGGTCTGATATGTCCCTTCTGAAGACTCAGCAATGTAATCTTTCATGGCTTGTACCAGAAAGATTATGCAGTCTGGATTTGGGTAGTTTTGCTTCAGGAAGCAGATTAATGAGGCAGTCGCATACACGATGGGGAGGCAAATCCTGACAACCTCTCTCTGAAAATTCATCCTAAAAATCGACAAATATGCCAGTATGGTCTCCATAGAGACTGAAGAGAGGGAAGTGTTTAAGCAGTTATCAAGACAGTAACTTCCCCACTCCACAATCTCCCTGGATTTCCAATCCACTACAGGATTATGTTTCACCAACCAGGGTAGACCCAATACAATAGGAGTGAGAAGGCCCTTCAGGGCATATCAGGAAATTACTTCACAATGCAGAGGTCTTAGACATCTCTAAGCAAGTGGCACTGAGTATGGCATAGATGGAGATGGGATTAGCCAACATACTGCAGGTAAGCCCTTGCCTCTTTACAAGCAAAGCATCCACCATGCTGACTCCTGCTCCACTGTCCACAAACACAGAAATGTTCTCAGTTCCTCTCTTTATCGCCACCTCTGCTGTCAGGACAAACTGAGAATTACATGTAGAGGACAAACACACACACCTCAATTGTCCACAGGCCTCCATGAACACTAAGAATGTGTCTCTAGCCCCAGAAAACCTGTCTAACCTGTCTAATATCGGGCTATGGGTAGCACTGTCTACACGCAGAATCTCTAATATCAGGAGTCTGTAACCACTGCTGCTGAACAGCTAACTTAAGGTTTGATACCTCCAGGGACAGACCCTGCAGCCACTCAGTCAGAAAACTGATGGGATTCCTGTAAAAAAAAAAAGCAAAAATCAAAACCCATAACAACAAATAAAAACCTGCGTTTCAGTTTTTTAAATTTTTTTTTATAATTTGTGGCTGGTGATAAAGTCACTCGAGGTATAGGGAAGTATCAGGCGAATGTCTAAAGTGAATGGAAACCCTGTGTCTAAGGAAGGGGAAATGGTGACCCCTGACTGAACCTACCATTGCCCCCTGGCTTCCCTCACCACCCTAGATAGGTTCTGCACCTATGCACTGAGTATAACTGACTTTGGCTGACCCTGAAATAGGCCAGAAGTAGGGAACCGATGGGATGAGTGCTAAGTCAACCCCACTAAGCTCAAAAGAACACACGGGTAATACAAACAGGGGGAATAAACAAATTTATCTCCAGATGACTCAGAAAGAGAAACTGCAAAAACAACAAGGTTACTCCATATGAATCCAAGCCGACTGTTTGCACTGAAGACTTGTTAAGGGTATTAGACCTATCACCAGCACAAACCAAAAGATAATGAGATTGTTTTTAGGACAAAGGAAGTGCTAATGAAAACAGCTGAAAAGGTGAGTAACTCAGCAGAGTCCTAAAGGAAAAGGAATAAAGCTCATGCACAGGAGATACACAAGATACCATATACACCAAGGTAAAGGTTGATAACAGAGAAAAGTGGATGTGGTTCCCCCATATAACAGCCTTTCCTTTGCAGTCAGACATGCCCCCATGCTGAGAGACAGCTGTCTCACTGCAACCAATCACAGCCGCCGGTTAATTTAGTTAAATAATTTAAAACAATGACGTGAGGTCCCACCCCCAAATGATACCCAGCCGAGGTAAGCACACAGCAGAGGGTCGGTATTCTCAGGCTGGGGAGGGCGAGAGCCATGGTTACGGCCCCCCCTCCCGCAGCCCAGAATATCAGCCCGCTGCTGCCCCGAGAATGTCGCATCCATTAGATGCGACATTCCCGGCATGTCACCGCCTCTTCCTGATTGCCGTGATGTGGTGGCAATCGGGGTACTAAGGAGTTAATAGCTGCCACTAAGTCCAAGGTTAGTAATGGCAGCGTCTATGACACGCTATCACTAATCTGTTAATAAAGTAAATAGAACACTGAAAAATCCTTTATTTGAAATAAAACACCAAAAAGCCCCCCTGTCACCACTTTATTAACCACCACAAATACCCAGGTCCGGCGTAATCCACACTGATTCAGCAACGTCTGAGACCCGATACTCAATGCAGCCTCATTCCATGAACGATGCTGCAGGGGTAACTTCAGGTCATTTCTTACGGTTGGTGATGTCAACACATTACCACTCGTGAGAATTTCAGTGCTGCAGTAAAGCACAACTCGGAGTGACGTCACTGACTGGCAGTGACCCTGCGAGAACTCAGATCCAAGCTCCCTCAGGGTCACTGCTCCATCACACTGTTATGGGGGGACCTCCTGCTATAGGAATAGATGAAGATATACTACTACCAGTGGTCAGGGTCCACCGTGCAGTGATGGCAGAACTGCAGCTGGTGGCACAAGGCCCTACTGAAACCCAACAGTAACCCGGTAACTAAGGTACTCTATGTTACAGGTCACACAGAGTTACCAACAGATGTAAATAGACTCTGTCCCATCACAGAGGACCTGTGTATGCAGTAACCGTGTTCTAAGCAACACGATACTGCAGTATGTATACTGAACTCTATTAAATGACAGAGTGAGATAAGGAAATAATATTATAGTAAATAAACAGAACTCTGTTAACTCACAGAGTCTAAATGGCGAATTACACTTCTGTTCCTTCACAGAAGGTAATATATATGTAGCTGTGACGACGGGGGTCCCGAGCGTATGGGAACCATTTGTCAGGTAGCGGGATTGAGTCACACAGGAGCACTTTATCACTTCAAACGTCCATGCGGTTTATTTAAGCCCCTATTGGACAAACAATCAGCAGATTTGGTTTCCAGTACCATCTCTATGCTGATGACACCCAACTGTACACATCTTCTCCTGACATCACCCCTGCACTATTACAAAATACTAGCGATTGTCTGTCCGCTGTCTCCAACATCATGTCCTCCCTCTATCTAAAACTGAACCTATCAAAAACTGAACTTCTCCTGTTTCCTCCCTCTCCTAACCTTCCGAAACCCAATATTACCTTTTCTGTGTGTGGCTCTACCATTACGCCCCAGCAGCACGCCTGCTGTCTTGTGGTTATATTTGACTCCGATCTTTCCTTCACTCCCCACATTCGTTCACTTGCTCGTTCTTGTCACTTCCACCTCAAAAACATCTCAAGAATTCGACCTTTTATTACCGTTGACTCTGCAAAAACTCTTAGGCGGGCTTTGCACACTACGACATCACAGGTGCGATGTCGATGGGGTCAAATTGAAAGTGACGCACATCCGGCATCGCATGCGACATCGTAGTGTGTAAAGCCTAGATGATACGATTAACGAGCGCAAAATCGTCGTAATCGTATCATCGGTGCAGCGTCGGCGTAATCCATAACTACGCTGACGCGATGGTCCAATGTTGTTCCTCGCTCCTGCGGCAGCACACATCGCTGTGTGTGAAGTCGCAGGAGCCAAGAACATCTCCTACCGGCGTCGCTGTGGCTTCCGTAGGATATGTGGAAGGAAGGAGGTGGGCGGGATGTTTACATCCCGCTCATCTCCGCCCCTCCGCTCCTATTGGTCGCAGTGACGCCGCACGACCCACCCCCTTAATAAGGAGGCGGGTCGCCGGCCAGAGCGACGGTCGCAGGGCAGGTGAGTGCATGTGAAGCCGGCGTAGCGATAATTTTCGCTACGCCAGCTTTCACAAGATATTGTACCTGCAAAGGGGGCGGTGACTATCGCGTGCGACATCGCAGCATCGGCTTGCGATGTCGCAACGTGCAAAGCCCGCCTTACTGTCGCTCTTATTCATTCTCGCCTGGATTATTGTAACTCTTTACTAATTGGTCTCCCTGCTACTAAACTCTCCCCTCTCCAATCCATTCTGAATTCCGCAGCCAGGATCATTTTCCTCTGCAACCGCTTCACTGATGCCTCTGCTCTTTGCCAGTCATACAGAATCCAATATAAACTTATCACTCTCACTTACAAAGCTCTCCACAATTCTGCACCACCCTACATCTCCTCCCTCATCTCTGTCTATCACCCCACCCATGCCCTCCGCTCTGCTAATGACTTAAGACTGACATCCTCAACAATTCGAACCTCCCACTCCCGTTTTCAAGATTTCTCACGAGCTGCGCCTATGCTCTGGAACACACTACCAAGAGAAATCCGATTAATTCCCAACATCCACACCTTTAAGCGGGCCCTAAAAACGAATCACCTCACTGCCCTGATCTAATCTAGTCCCTTTCTGCCCTTCAAAAAACTTACTTCCAGTTCTCGTCCCCTGTAACTGTATAAATTCTCACCGATGGGTTCATGCAGCTGCTTTTGAATACCCTATTAAATCGATGGCTGGACTATATATGACAAGCTTTTCTCCCCCCTATTCACCTTTTGTGTCTCCCCTATTTCCTCATAGACAGTAAGCTTACGAGCAGGGCCCTCACTCCTCCTGGTATCTTAATTTTGTTATTTTGTCTTATATTGTCTGTACATGTCCCCTCTTAATTGTAAAGCACTGCGGAATATGTTGGCGCTATAGAAATAAAACTTATTATTATTATTATTTAAACCTGTCATAAACCACTGTTACACAGCATTAAAACATATCCGCAAGGTTTCATACACAGTGTCTCCGTGCCGGCATCACAGCATTTACTCACTGACCTCTCTATTCAGGAGTCTCAGCACACTCCTCACTTGGTCTCACCATGTGCTCCATCAGGTCCATTTCCTTCCTGGACCCTGGTAGACAGCCGTGTGATCACCACCAGACACATGATATCCTCCCAGACACACCCCTGGGTGGGAGGCAGGTGGATGGTCAGTCCCGCCCATTGCTTTCTGGGACTATCCCATGCATCTAGCCCTGAAACATGCTACCAAAAGACTCGTGGAACTACAAGTCCCAGCAAAGAATCCAAGTTCATGGCAGAGGCTCTCTGCGACACACAACGGCCACCTCCAAGGTTATCGAGTGCCATCTCACAGTAGCATACACGGTATGTATAGGAGCTGACAAGCAGAACACTAGCCGTATCTTGCTAGCATTGGCTCAGGGTATATGCAGTGGTGAGTGTACAGGGTACTGCTCCTATATCGGCTTTCTATATGGTACAGCCGGTTAGCCACCAATCCAAAAGCCGCCCAAGCCCGATATTACTGGAACCTAGCTTCGCCAGCTACTGACCCTAACTCGGTCAACGGATATGACCGCAACACCTCACCCTAACCCATACCTCCCAACATTTAAAGATGAGAAAGAGGGACAAAGTATGTGGCGCACGTAGCGCGCCGCGGCAATTATAAGCCACGCCCCCTAGCCACACCCATTTTGCAATCTGTCACGCCCACATCCAATCCTTTTCAGCACTGCTGATCACATTGTTTAAGGCTGCGTGCCCACGATCAGTATTTGCAGCATTTTGGATGTAGCGTGTTTTTGCTGTGTCTAAAATGCTGCATTGTACAGTACAAGCACAGTGGATAGATTTCTAGAAATCCCGTGCCCACTGTGCTTGTTTTTTCTGCAGCAAACACTGACCTGCGGAGCGTCTTTCCAGACTGCAGCATATCAATTGTTTGCTGCAGTTGCATGCGTCCTCCGTAGGGAGAACACAGCAGGAGACCGCAGCGCACTGAACCCTGATTGTGGGCACAGGCAGCTGCGTTCTCCTGCGGAGGAGACGTGCAGCCCCGCAGGTCAGGACCCGCTGCCTCCAGGACACAGCGAGTCCTGATCGTGGGCACAGGCAGCTGTGGTCTCCTGCGGAGACGTGCAGCCCCGCAGGTCAGGACCCGCTGCCTCCAGGACACAGTGAGTCCTGATCGTGGGCACAGGCAGCTGTGGTCTCCTGCGGAGGAGACGTGCAGCCCCGCAGGTCAGGACTAGAGATGAGCGAACCGGTCCCGGTTCGGCTCGAGGTCGGTTCGCCGAACGGAGGTCCCGTTCGAGTTCGGTTCGTCGAATGTTCGACGAACCGAACTCGAACCGCATAGGAAACAATGGCAGGCATTCACAAACACATAAAAACACCTAGAAAACACCCTCAAAGGTGTCCAAAAGGTGACAAACAACTCACAACACAACACAAACACATGAGAAAGTGACAAGGACATATACTCATGTGAAAACAAAAGAGCAGGACAAGGAAAAAGAGGAGGAGACACAGATATAGGCATGGCACGCCCTTCTAAAATCATGTAAAACACCGCAAGGTGACTCCAAGCGGAGTCTTCCTTTTTTCCAAAAATTGGGCCACACACACACCCACCCATTCAGTGGCAGCAGTTGTGCCCCAGTTGTACAATTCACAGCTAGGTTTGCATCAAGCACATTCAAAAATACGCCATAATTAACCGTCCCCAGGATGACACCAGGGTAGGTAGCAAAGTCTTTCCTGATCCCAGCTCTGTTCATCTTGGCTCCTTTTAAAAAACACAGCAAGCAAGGGTTACTCCAAGCGGAGTCTCCCTTTTTTTCCAAAAATTGGGCCCCACACACACCCACCCCTTCAGTGGCAGCAGTTGTGCCCCAGTTGTACACTTCACAGCTAGATTTGCATCAAGCACATTCAAAAATACGCCATAATTAACCGTCCCCAGGATGACACCAGGGTAGGTAGCAAAGTCTTTCCTGATCCCAGCTCTGTTCATCTTGGCTTCTTTTAAAAAACACAGCAAGCAAGGGTTACTCCAAGCGGAGTCTCCCTTTTTTCCAAAAATTGGGCCCACACACACCCACCCCTTCAGTGGCAGCAGTTGTGCCCCAGTTGTACACTTCACAGCTAGATTTGCATCAAGCGCATTCAAAAATACGCCATAATTAACCGTCCCCAGGATGACACCAGGGTAGGTAGCAAAGTCTTTCCTGATCCCAGCTCTGTTCATCTTGGCTCCTTTTAAAAAACACAGCAAGCAAGGGTTACTCCAAGCGGAATCTCCCTTTTTTCCAAAAATTGGGCCCCACACACACCCACCCCTTCAGTGGCAGCAGTTGTGCCCCAGTTGTACACTTCACAGCTAGATTTGCATCAAGCACATTCAAAAATACGCCATAATTAACCGTCCCCAGGATGACACCAGGGTAGGTAGCAAAGTCTTTCCTGATCCCAGCTCTGTTCATCTTGGCTCCTTTTAAAAAACACAGCAAGCAAGGGTTACTCCAAGCGGAGTCTCCCTTTTTTCCAAAAATTGGGCCCCACACACACCCACCCCTTCAGTGGCAGCAGTTGTGCCCCAGTTGTACACTTCACAGCTAGATTTGCATCAAGCACATTCAAAAATACGCCATAATTAACCGTCCCTAGGATGACACCAGGGTAGGTAGCAAAGTCTTTCCTGATCCCAGCTCTGTTCATCTTGGCTCCTTTTAAAAAACACAGCAAGCAAGGGTTACTCCAAGTGGAGTCTCCCTTTTTTCCAAAACTTGGGCCCCACACACACCCACCCCTTCAGTGGCAGCAGTTGTGCCCCAGTTGTACACTTCACAGCTAGATTTGCATCAAGCACATTCAAAAATACGCCATAATTAACCGTCCCCAGGATGACACCAGGGTAGGTAGCAAAGTCTTTCCTGATCCCAGCTCTGTTCATCTTGGCTCCTTTTAAAAAACACAGCAAGCAAGGGTTACTCCAAGCGGAGTCTCCCTTTTTTCCAAAAATTGGGCCCCACACACACCCACCCCTTCAGTGGCAGCAGTTGTGCCCCAGTTGTACACTTCACAGCTAGATTTGCATCAAGCGCATTCAAAAATACGCCATAATTAACCGTCCCCAGGATGACACCAGGGTAGGTAGCAAAGTCTTTCCTGATCCCAGCTCTGTTCATCTTGGCTCCTTTTAAAAAACACAGCAAGCAAGGGTTACTCCAAGCGGAGTCTCCCTTTTTTCCAAAAATTGGGCCCCACACACACCCACCCCTTCAGTGGCAGCAGTTGTGCCCCAGTTGTACACTTCACAGCTAGATTTGCATCAAGCGCATTCAAAAATACGCCATAATTAACCGTCCCCAGGATGACACCAGGGTAGGTAGCAAAGTCTTTCCTGATCCCAGCTCTGTTCATCTTGGCTCCTTTTAAAAAACACAGCAAGCAAGGGTTACTCCAAGCAGAATCTCCCTTTTTTCCAAAAATTGGGCCCCACACCCACCCACCCCTTCAGTGGCAGCAGTTGTGCCCCAGTTGTACACTTCACAGCTAGATTTGCATCAATCACATTCAAAAATACGCCATAATTAACCGTCCCCAGGATGACACCAGGGTAGGTAGCAAAGTCTTTCCTGATCCCAGCTCTGTTCATCTTGGCTCCTTTTAATAAACACAGCAAGCAAGGGTTACTCCAAGCGGAGTCTCCCTTTTTTCCAAAAATTGGGCCCCACACACACCCACCCCTTCAGTGGCAGCAGTTGTGCCCCAGTTGTACACTTCACAGCTAGATTTGCATCAAGCACATTCAAAAATACGCCATAATTAACCGTCCCCAGGATGACACCAGGGTAGGTAGCAAAGTCTTTCCTGATCCCAGCTCTGTTCATCTTGGCTCCTTTTAAAAAACACAGCAAGCAAGGGTTACTCCAAGCGGAGTCTCCCTTTTTTCCAAAAATTGGGCCCCACACACACCCACCCCTTCAGTGTCAGCAGTTGTGCCCCAGTTGTACACTTCACAGCTAGATTTGCATCAAGCACATTCAAAAATACGCCATAATTAACCGTCCCCAGGATGACACCAGGGTAGGTAGCAAAGTCTTTCCTGATCCCAGCATCTCTTCATCTTGGCTCCTTTTAAAAAACACAGCAAGCAAGGGTTACTCCAAGCGGAGTCTCCCTTTTTTCCAAAAATTGGGCCCCACACACACCCACCCCTTCAGTGGCAGCAGTTGTGCCCCAGTTGTACACTTCACAGCTAGATTTGCATCAAGCGCATTCAAAAATACGCCATAATTAACCGTCCCCAGGATGACACCAGGGTAGGTAGCAAAGTCTTTCCTGATCCCAGCTCTGTTCATCTTGGCTCCTTTTAAAAAACACAGCAAGCAAGGGTTACTCCAAGCGGAGTCTCCCTTTTTTCCAAAAATTGGGCCCCACACACACCCACCCCTTCAGTGGCAGCAGTTGTGCCCCAGTTGTACACTTCACAGCTAGATTTGCATCAAGCACATTCAAAAATACGCCATAATTAACCGTCCCCAGGATGACACCAGGGTAGGTAGCAAAGTCTTTCCTGATCCCAGCTCTGTTCATCTTGGCTCCTTTTAAAAAACACAGCAAGCAAGGGTTACTCCAAGCGGAGTCTCCCTTTTTTCCAAAAATTGGGCCCCACACACACCCATCCCTTCAGTGGCAGCAGTTGTGCCCCAGTTGTACACTTCACAGCTAGATTTGCATCAATCACATTCAAAAATACGCCATAATTAACCGTCCCCAGGATGACACCAGGGTAGGTAGCAAAGTCTTTCCTGATCCCAGCTCTGTTCATCTTGGCTCCTTTTAAAAAACACAGCAAGCAAGGGTTACTCCAAGCGGAGTCTCCCTTTTTTCCAAAAATTGGGCCCCACACACACCCACCCCTTCAGTGGCAGCAGTTGTGCCCTAGTTGCAAACATGATGTTTTGATTTGCATCAAGCACATTCCAAATCCACAAGCATTTACTCTCCCCAGGATGACACAGGGATAGTAAATTCCTTCTGGATCCATGACTTGTTCATTTTGATGAACGTCAGTCTGTCCACATTGTCACTGGACAGACGCGTGCGCTTATCTGTCAGCACACACCCAGCAGCACTGAAGACACGTTCAGAGACAACGCTGGCAGCTGGACACGACAAAATCTCCAAGGCGTAACTGGAGAGCTCTGGCCATTTTTCTAGATTTGAAGCCCAAAAGGAGCAAGGCTCCATTTGCAAAGTCATGGCATTGATGTTCATTTGAAGATACTCCTGTATCATCCTCTCCAGCCGTTGACTATGTGTCAGACTTGTTGTCTCTGGTGGCCTTGCAAAAGAGGGTCTAAAAAAATTATGAAAAGATTCCATGAAATTGCTGTTACCAGCACCAGATACGGTCCTACTGGTACGGGTAGACTGTTGAAGATGACGAGACCGTCCCATGTTTGGCAAGTTACAACTGGGAGAATCACTCCCTGCACCTGCACGGTTGTTTGGTGGAAAAGCCGAGCTAAGATCGAGTAACAGCTTCTGCTGATACTCCTGCATACGTGCGTCCCTTTCTATGGCTGGAATTATGTCACAAAATTTGGACTTGTACCGGGGATCTAATAGTGTGGCAAGCCAGTAGTCATCATCACTTCTAATTTTGACAATACGAGGGTTATGTTGGAGGTAGTGCAACAAGAAGGCACTCATGTGTCTTGCGCAGCCATGCAGACCAAGTCCACGCTGTCCGCGCTCGCGGCGGTGTTTCGGGGGCGTGCCTGGTCTCGGCGCGCGTCACTAAGGGGGCGGAGCACCCGGAAGTCAATGGCTGATGATAGCATTTAAAAGCAGCCCTTCTAATGCCAAACATATCGCCTATTCCTGATGAAGCTGGAGCCACTGTGATCATACCACCAAGCGAAACGTACGGTGAAGGATGGCCTCAGGGTAGATTGGATGGTTATACCCCCTTGGGAGCTCTCTTTGCCTTTGATAGCACCTTACCTTAGGACAACCACCTCAGTATTATTGCCCATGGTATTTATTATGTTAGGATTGAGCACATGCACTTTACTAGCATTACTATCCTTTCTCATGATGTTTTAATGAGCAATGATTTTTTCCATACTGTATGTATCAGTTTTATTCCATGGATGGTCCTTTGTCCTTGATATTCTATAACCGGCATTTTTTCCTGACAATCCGAGCCCCATAGAACATTTACCCCTTCATGTGGTTTTATATTGTGGTTTTATCCTGACCCTGATGATTTTTTGTGTGTCATTTTAATTATGCACTATAATAAACTTTGTTATATTTTTGCACCTTATATACTCCATTTCTCCTGTGTATTCATGTGTTTCAACGAGTAGGTGCTTACCCCAGAGCCCCTCACTTGAGGTAGCCTCTGGTGGCTATACATTATTATAATGGTTATGAGGTTTTTTGGTTTTCTCATTGCTTTTCCTGTGTTTTTCACAGTTTGCCTATTAACCACAATGGACTTCAGAGCCCGCGATCGGGTGTGGCTCACCAACTTTGATGATGCCATAAAGAATCAAGGTGGTCAGCTCACAAGTGACGGTGTAACCACCTCCAATGAGTCACTAATTTTTAAATACAGAGAATTATTGAAAAAACGTCTGAAAATCTGTTGGAACAGAGCCCTTCTTGTGAAATATATTGATAGGGGGTTGGTTCCCCGGGGGCTGAGGGTCCAGGTCTTCCCGTCCTTTGGAGTAGAAGAGGAGGAATTCAAGGACAAATGGGAGGACCTGGCCCAAAAATGTTCCACAGGTTTTCTGACCCTTCTGTGTGAACATAATACGAAAACTCTGTCAACCATGGAGGTGGAATTAGAGGATTTGGAGAGGACTCTCAAAGAGAGGTTGCCTGCTGAAGGTATTACCAAGTTGAATAATGAGTTGGAACAAGAGCTGTCAAGAGTGGAGAAAGAAATCAAAGATTATAAGTTACGCAAGTTTAATAGAGACATCTTAGATTACTCCAGCCATAGGGCATATAGGTGGCGCCATAGACAGGATAAGACTCGAGCTTCGGGTTCCAGGGATACGACCACGAGCAATAGATCCTCCTCTATACAATCACGAGCTTCAGATAATGAATCTTCTTCTGGGGCATCAGGAGGGACATGTGACTGGGACCAAGGTATTGGAGCCAGGGTCAAATCCAACCGATCCAGACAACAGACTACATGGAAAAAACCAAACAAGTATGTTGAAAACCAATTGAAAGTTATTAATTTATCTGGACGTGAACTAACTGATGCCCAAGTTGAAGTTTTATCCCTTGGTCTTACTTTCTCGCCCACCAATTCTTTTAACTTTTTTACAGCGCAAAAAGATATTAACTTATTCGCGAGAAAGCTGATTTTGAGAAGATTACACCATAAACAGCCATCCGGTGAAAATAATGAATTGGAACAAGAAGCTCAGCAGGTATTGGAGGATCTTTTGCGCGAACAGGAACCTGATGCAACATGTTCTTTCCCCAGACATCTGCTGCCTAGATCCACCCGCTTTCCCCCCTTGTCTCTATGTCCTGCCATCGATATCTTCACCCGTCTTGTGGTGAATGATTTTAAAAAGATATCTGGTAAACGAAGGCACGACAATCTTACCCATAAACAAAGACAGGCGTTGGAAGAATTACAGGGTTGTAAAGACGTGGTCATCAAACCAGCAGACAAGGGGGGAAATGTGGTGGTTTGGGCTGCAGAAAAATATGAGAAGGAGGCTCTACGTCAACTTCGAGATAGAGATACATATACTAAACTCTCGTTTAACCCCATGACCACTTATACCCATGAGCTGTCCCAGATCCTGGAGATGGCAGTTGAGAAAGGAGTCATCACACGGAGGATGTTTGATGGACTTATTAACAAATATCCAAAAACATCTACCCTATATCTGTTACCCAAAATCCACAAAGATCCCGTCAACCCACCGGGGCGTCCCATAGTGTCCAGTATGGAGGGGTTGTGTGAGCCCATCTGCCAATTCATCGATCATTACTTAAAACCTATGGTGGAAGCACTCCCCTCCTACGTTAAAGACACTACGGAGGTCCTAAACAGGTTGGACGGGATCTTTGTGGAACAAGATATAATATTAGTAACGGCTGACGTAGAAAGCCTTTATACCAGCATACGTCACGATGATGGGCTAGCTGCAGTTCGTTTCTTCCTGGGAGCTGACGGTCGTGATGGTGAGATGGGCATGTTAATCCTCGAGCTGCTCCGCTTTGCTTTAACCCACAATTTTTTTCTTTTCAGAGATCAATGTTACCTTCAGAGGCGTGGCACTGCGATGGGCGCGGCCTGTGCGCCTTCGTACGCCAATCTTTTCCTAGGATTTTGGGAACGGACCATCTTTGGCGACGAGGGCGTGGGGGCCAGCGCCCATGTGCAATGCTGGCTAAGGTACATTGATGATATTTTGTTTATTTGGCAGGGTACAGTGGGGCAGCTTGAGGATTTTATGAAATTATTGAATATTAATGATTATAACATCAGGCTGACTTTTAGGCATAGCAGCAGTAGCATTGATTTTTTGGACATCAAGATAGAGGTCGGAGAATATCATATGGTACAAACAGACGTCTTCCGTAAAGGAACCTCGGTCAATGCTCTGCTGCACGCCTCTTCAGCCCACATGCCTTCTACTATAAGAGCCATCCCCACTGGGCAGTTCCTACGGATGCGACGAATCTGCTCCTCTAACAACAAATTTGAGGCTCAATCAACCGATCTTAGGTGTCGTTTCCAGGATCGCGGCTACAGTGGTAGAATGATCAAGAGGGGATATCTTAGAGCCAAAAATACCTCTAGGACACAACTCCTTACTTATAGACCCAAAAAAAGTCCCACGGAAGGTGAACTCAGGTTCATTGGAACCTATAATCATGAGTGGTGTACGATGAGAGACATACTTCACAAACATTGGCCGATCTTAACATCTGATCCGGTACTTTCAGGTCTCATCACTGATACCCCACTCATGACAGCTAGACGGGCTCCCAGTATTAGAGATATTGTAGTAAAGAGCCACTATGTGCCCAATATACAGAATCCCTTCAGTAATCGTGACCCACTTGTCGGATGTTTCAAATGTGGACATTGTTTAGCCTGCAAAAACATCATTCGCAGCAAGACCTTTACCTCCTCGGATGGCAGGAAAACCTATACCATCCGTAAATACATCTCGTGTGGTACCACACACGTGGTGTATTTCGCTACATGCCCATGCTCCCTGATCTACGTGGGGCTTACCTCCCGTGAGCTCCGCGTTAGGGTCAGGGAGCATGTGCGTGATATCACAGCAGCTGCATCCGTGGAGGATTGGTCTTTGCTGAAAACCCTCCCCCGCCATTTTAAAAAACATCATGCATGCGATGCCACGCTTCTTCAAATACGTGGCATCGATTCCATCAATGGTGGATCTAGGGGTGGGAACTTAAAACGGTTATTGGCCCAATGTGAAACCCGATGGATCTCCACTCTTGACACTCTGGTACCAAAAGGGTTAAACGAAGCTATTAGCTTTGTCCCCTTTTTGTAGGTCCCAATATCTGGCTACATAGATTCAGCTCCTCCGTCCCTTTCATTTCCATTCTCACTTGTGACCTTTTTAATTGTTTTTATAGTATGTATCCACATTATTCTTATGGTCTTATTATTCATATTTATATATATGCATTCACATATATATTTGTGTCATGGCATAATTTATGTTCCATCTCCCCCCTTTTTTTCCCTGCTGATGGCTGCTAGGCTTAATGATGGGTACTAACCATATATATATATTTTTTCAATCATATTTACAGCTGTTGACTATATTAACACATTTTCAATAAATGGATCAAGTACGGCATATGATCTGGACATATTTTCCGATTTTCTGGACGTCACCATATATGAACTTTATGGATTTACATGAGGAGATTCCACTCCAGCACATTATATGGATCATAGTGGCTTCTTGAATGTGGACTTTCCAGCATATTTACTTCGGTAATGGAATGAACAAGAAACTTCCTATGGTTGCCGCCTCCTCTTTTTGTCATGTGGTGTCACGTGATGTTTACCCGGTCACCTGACCTCCTTGCTTACCGCCCACCGATCGCGCCCCGTGGCCGTGCTCGCCTCCTTCACTGCCGCGATCGCGGTCACCACTGACCTTGGCGTCAGCGTGGGACATGGGTGACGCGTCCCAACTCCCCCGCTTGTACCCTCAGGTCTGACCGCGCTCGCGGCGTTGTTTCGGGGGCGTGCCTGGTCTCGGCGCGCGTCACTAAGGGGGCGGAGCACCCGGAAGTCAATGGCTGATGATAGCATTTAAAAGCAGCCCTTCTAATGCCAAACATATCGCCTATTCCTGATGAAGCTGGAGCCACTGTGATCATACCACCAAGCGAAACGTACGGTGAAGGATGGCCTCAGGGTAGATTGGATGGTTATACCCCCTTGGGAGCTCTCTTTGCCTTTGATAGCACCTTACCTTAGGACAACCACCTCAGTATTATTGCCCATGGTATTTATTATGTTAGGATTGAGCACATGCACTTTACTAGCATTACTATCCTTTCTCATGATGTTTTAATGAGCAATGATTTTTTCCATACTGTATGTATCAGTTTTATTCCATGGATGGTCCTTTGTCCTTGATATTCTATAACCGGCATTTTTTCCTGACAATCCGAGCCCCATAGAACATTTACCCCTTCATGTGGTTTTATATTGTGGTTTTATCCTGACCCTGATGATTTTTTGTGTGTCATTTTAATTATGCACTATAATAAACTTTGTTATATTTTTGCACCTTATATACTCCATTTCTCCTGTGTATTCATGTGTTTGTGGCATAGAGGTGCTAACCGTTCTTTCTTCCTCTGACATCTCCCCCCAACCTCTTTCAACTGAAATTTGACCAAGGTCTCCCTCATCTGCTGAGTCTTCCATGTCCATGGACAGTTCGTCCTCCATTTCTTCATGTTCTCCTGCACCTTCCTCAACATTTAGCCTGCTACTATGCGCCCTTGTTGATCCCTGTCCCCCATGGTCCCATGCCTGGCGCCTTGTTGATGATGAACGTCTGGACCTTGGTGATGTTGTTGTGTCTTGCGCATATGAATCCTCCTGTAGTTCATCCCCTTCCTGTTGTCCCACCCCCTGACTCCGAATAGTGTTTAGTGTGTGCTCCAGCATGTAAATGACTGGAATCGTCATGCTGATAATGGCATTGTCAGCGCTAAACATATTCGTCGCCATGTCGAAACTGTGCAGAAGGGTGCATAGGTCCTTGATCTGAGACCACTGCATCAGGGGGATCTGACCCACCTCTGCATCTCGTTGGCCCAGGCTATACGTCATGACGTATTGCACCAGGGCTCGGCGGTGCTGCCACAGTCGCTGTAACATGTGGAGAGTTGAATTCCAGCGTGTCGCCACATCGCATTTCAGGCGATGAACCGGCAGGCCGAAAGACTTCTGGAGCGATGCAAGTCGCTCAGCTGCGGCGCTTGAACGGCGGAAGTGAGCAGACAGTTTTCGTGCCCTGTTCAGAAGGCCATCTAGGCCGGGATAGTGTGTTAAAAATTGCTGGACGACAAGGTTCAACACGTGAGCCATACAAGGTACGTGTGTCACCTTGCCCAGGCGAAGGGCCGCACCCAGGTTTGCAGCATTGTCGCACACGGCCTTACCAGGCTGCAGGTTGAGTGGAGACAACCATTTATTAAACTCGGACCGCAGAGCTGACCACAACTCCTCAGCTGTGTGACTCTTATTCCCAAGACATGTCAAGCTAAAGACCGCCTGATGCCGTTGCGCTCTGCTGCCAGCATAGTAATGAGGGGTGCGTGATTCCTTCTGCGCAGTGAGAACGCTGGTGGCCTGACCAGGCAGGCTTGGGGCGGAGGTGGAGGACCCAGATGAGGTGGAGGATGCAGAAGCAGTGGCGGAACTTGGACAGACAGAGGATTGACACACAAGTCGTGGGGACGGCAAGACTTGTGCAGCAGACCCTTCACCATCTATCACCATAGTTACCCAGTGCCCAGTCAGCGACATGTAACGTCCCTGTCCATGCTTACTGGTCCAAGTATCGGTGGTGAAATGCACCCGTTCACACACAGAGTTTCTCAAGGAAGCGGGGATGTTGTGTGCGACATGCTGGTGTAGCGCGGGCACACCTTTCTTAGAGAAGTAGTGGCGACTAGGCATCTGGTACTGGGGCACAGCGACAGACATAAGGTCTCTAAAATCCTGTGTGTCCACTAGGCGGAAAGGCAGCATTTCGGTAGCCAACAGCTTACAGAGGGATAGAGTCAACCTCTTAGCTTTGTCATGGGTCGCAGGAAGTGGCCTTTTATTTGACCACATCTGAGGGACAGAGATCTGCCTGCTGTGTGTAGACGGTGTTGAGTAGGGTGTCCCTGGAAAAATGCAGGTTTGTGAGGAAAGTGCAGGCGGAGACATGATGTTGCCTTCATCCAACGTTGGTGCTATCGATGTCTGAGAGAGCTGTACACACTCACTTGTTTCCCTTTCCAAACCAACTGACGACCTACCAAGCAAACTGCCTGTTGCGGTTACAGTGGTGGAAGTTGTGGGTGGAAAAACAGGTATGACAGCTGTCCCCACAGTCCTAGAAGATGACGAGCGCGCGGATGCACTGGAAGGGGCAGGCGGTGGATGGTTCGCTCCGCTAGGCCGCATTGCAGCACGGTGAGCTTCCCACCGGGACCTATGATATTTATTCATGTGACGATTCATGGAAGAAGTTGTCAAACTGCTGAGGTTTTGACCTCTACTAAGAGAACCATGACAAATTTTACAGATCACATAATTTGGGCGATCTTTTTCTATGTCAAAAAAGGACCAGGCTAGGCAAGGCTTAGAGGCCATGCGACCTGTTGATCCACCACAAATAATGCTCAGAGGCAGAGTGGTGGCTGAGGATGCAGTTGTAGACGTGCTACCAGTACTCCGACTGTGTCCAGGAAGGCGCAAGGTAACTTCGTCATCAGTTGCATCCTCCTCCACCACCTCTGTTGACCTCCTCAACTGCCTGACTGTGGGTTGACAGTAGGTGGGATCTAGAACTTCATCATCAATTGTTGTGTTTGCACTCCCCTCCCCCTCAGACTGAGCCTCTTCTTGCCCTGACCGAATATTTAAGTTGTCATCCCAATCGGGTATCTGCGTCTCATCTTCATCAGTATGTTCCTCATTGTCTATAACCACAGGTGTTACAGTTTGTGACAAAGGGTCAACATTATGCTCAGAAACTTGGTCCTCACGGCCTGAATCAGAGTCACAAAAATTCTGGGCATCACTGCAGACCATTTCCTGTTCTGTACTCACTGTAGCTTGGGAGCAGACCTCTGATTCCCAGGCTATAGTGTGACTGAACAGCTCTGTAGACTCAGCCATCTCAGTTCCACCATACTGTGCAGGGCTGATGGAGACTTCAGAGCTGGGAGAAAGCAAGTTTGATTGGGATGACAACTCAGAGGACTGGTGTTTTTTGGATGCAGTACTTGAAGTGGCTGAGAGGGCACTTGTTGGACCACTTGAGATCCATTCAAGCATTTTCCTTTTTTGGCCATCATCTACCTTTGTTCCTGTTGTTCGTGTCCGTAAAAAAGGGAGCACATCGGATTGTCCACGGTAAGTAGTAGACATCTTACTTTTGCTGGTAGATGGTGTATCTTCAGCAGATGATAATGGAGCCACCTTCCTCACGGACAAACCCTTTTTTTCCTTTTCCACCACGCCTCTTCCCCTTTCCACCAGCATCTGTCATTTTGCCACTCATGTTGATTGCGACAAGATTGTGCACTGAAAATGTGGTAGTAAAAATTGAGAGGTGGTGTAGATTGCAGTGGTGGTCTAGCTTTATTAACAGCAGAATAATAAAGAATAAATATCCCTGACAATGCAACTACGGCCCTTAAACTGGCAGCATCAATTGCTAGTATAATGGCTTAGTTATAATGAGTTGGAGTGTGCAATGCAGGTAGAGGTGCTGCAAATGTCTTTGCACTAGTGTGACTAGACCAAAGTCCAATAGCCACGTTTAGGATGCCACTAGGTACACTGAGTGTTTGCTAGTATAATGGCTTAGTTATAATGAGTTGGAGTGTGCAATGCAGGCAGAGGTGCTGCAAATGTCTTTGCACTAGTGTGACTAGACAAAAGTCCAATAGCCACGTTTAGGATGCCACTAGGTACACTGAGTGTTTGCTAGTATAATGGCTTAGTTATAATGAGTTGGAGTGTGCAATGCAGGTGGAGGTGCTGCAAATGTCTTTGCACTAGTGTGACTAGACAAAAGTCCAATAGCCACGTTTAGGATGCCACTAGGTACACTGAGTGTTTGCTAGTATAATGACTTAGTTATAATGAGTTGGAGTGTGCAATGCAGGCAGAGGTGCTGCAAATGTCTTTGCACTAGTGTGACTAGACAAAAGTCCAATAGCCACGTTTAGGATGCCACTAGGTACACTGAGTGTTTGCTAGTATAATGGCTTAGTTATAATGAGTTGGAGTGTGCAATGCAGGTAGAGGTGCTGCAAATGTCTTTGCACTAGTGTGACTAGACAAAAGTCCAATAGCCACGTTTAGGATGCCACTAGGTACACTGAGTGTTTGCTAGTATAATGGCTTAGTTATAATGAGTTGGAGTGTGCAATGCAGGCAGAGGTGCTGCAAATGTCTTTGCACTAGTGTGACTAGACAAAAGTCCAATAGCCACGTTTAGGATGCCACTAGGTACACTGAGTGTTTGCTAGTATAATGGCTTAGTTATAATGAGTTGGAGTGTGCAATGCAGGCAGAGGTGCTGCAAATATCTTTGCACTAGTGGGACTATAGCAAAGTCCAATAGCCACGTTTAGGATGCCACTAGGTACACTGAGTGTTTGCTATTATAATGGCTTAGTTATAATGAGTTGGAGTGTGCAATGCAGGCAGAGGTGCTGCAAATGTCTTTGCACTAGTGTGAATAGACAAAAGTCCAATAGCCACGTTTAGGATGCCACTAGGTTCACTGAGTGTTTGCTAGTATAATGGCTTAGTTATAATGAGTTGGAGTGTCCAATGCAGGCAGAGGTGCTGCAAATGTCTTTGCACTAGTGTGACTAGACAAAAGTCCAATAGCCACGTTTAGGATGCCACTAGGTACACTGAGTGTTTGCTAGTATAATGACTTAGTTATAATGAGTTGGAGTGTGCAATGCAGGCAGAGGTGCTGCAAATGTCTTTGCACTAGTGTGACTAGACAAAAGTCCAATAGCCACGTTTAGGATGCCACTAGGTACACTGAGTGTTTGCTAGTATAATGGCTTAGTTATAATGAGTTGGAGTGTGCAATGCAGGTAGAGGTGCTGCAAATGTCTTTGCACTAGTGTGACTAGACAAAAGTCCAATAGCCACGTTTAGGATGCCACTAGGTACACTGAGTGTTTGCTAGTATAATGGCTTAGTTATAATGAGTTGGAGTGTGCAATGCAGGTAGAGGTGCTGCAAATGTCTTTGCACTAGTGTGACTAGACAAAAGTCCAATAGCCACGTTTAGGATGCCACTAGGTACACTGAGTGTTTGCTAGTATAATGGCTTAGTTATAATGAGTTGGAGTGTGCAATGCAGGCAGAGGTGCTGCAAATATCTTTGCACTAGTGGGACTATAGCAAAGTCCAATAGCCACGTTTGGATGCCACTAGGTACACTGAGTGTTTGCTAGTATAATGGCTTAGTTATAATGAGTTTGAGTGTGCAATGCAGGTAGAGGTGCTGCAAATGTCTTTGCACTAGTGGGACTATAGCAAAGTCCAATAGCCACGTTTAGGATGCCACTAGGTACACTGAGTGTTTGCTAGTATAATGGCTTAGTTATAATGAGTTGGAGTGTGCAATGCAGGCAGAGGTGCTGCAAATATTGTTGCACTAGTGGGACTATAGCAAAGTCCAATAGCCACGTTTAGGATGCCACTAGGTACACTGAGTGTTTCCTAGTATAATGGTTTAGTTATAATAAGTTGGAGTGTGTAATGCAGGTAGAGGTGCTGCAAATGTCTTTGCACTAGTGTGACTAGACAAAAGTCCAATAGCCACGTTTAGGATGCCACTAGGTACACTAAGTGTTTGCTAGTATAATGGCTTAGTTATAATGAGTTGGAGTGTGCAATGCAGGCAGAGGTGCTGCAAATATTGTTGCACTAGTGGGACTATAGCAAAGTCCAATAGCCACGTTTAGGACGCCACTAGGTTCACTGAGTGTTTGCTAGTATAATGGCTTAGTTATAATGAGTTGGAGTGTGCAATGCAGGCAGAGGTGCTGCAAATGTCTTTGCACTAGTGTGACTAGACAAAAGTCCAATAGCCACGTTTAGGATGCCACTAGGTACACTGAGTGTTTGCTAGTATAATGGCTTAATTATAATGAGTTGGAGTGTGCAATGCAGGTAGAGGTGCTGCAAGTGTCTTTGCACTAGTGTGACTAGACAAAAGTCCAATAGCCACGTTTAGGATGCCACTAGGTACACTGAGTGTTTGCTAGTATAATGGCTTAGTTATAATGAGTTGGAGTGTGCAATGCAGGTAGAGGTGCTGCAAATGTCTTTGCACTAGTGTGACTAGACAAAAGTCCAATAGCCACGTTTAGGATGCCACTAGGTACACTGAGTGTTTGCTAGTATAATGGCTTAGTTATAATGAGTTGGAGTGTGCAATGCAGGTAGAGGTGCTGCAAATGTCTTTGCACTAGTGTGACTAGACAAAAGTCCAATAGCCACGTTTAGGATGCCACTAGGTACACTGAGTGTTTGCTAGTATAATGGCTTAGTTATAATGAGTTGGAGTGTGCAATGCAGGCAGAGGTGCTGCAAATATCTTTGCACTAGTGGGACTATAGCAAAGTCCAATAGCCACGTTTAGGATGCCACTAGGTACACTGAGTGTTTGCTAGTATAATGGCTTAGTTATAATGAGTTTGAGTGTGCAATGCAGGTAGAGGTGCTGCAAATGTCTTTGCACTAGTGGGACTATAGCAAAGTCCAATAGCCACGTTTAGGATGCCACTAGGTACACTGAGTGTTTGCTAGTATAATGGCTTAGTTATAATGAGTTGGAGTGTGCAATGCAGGCAGAGGTGCTGCAAATATTGTTGCACTAGTGGGACTATAGCAAAGTCCAATAGCCACGTTTAGGATGCCACTAGGTACACTGAGTGTTTGCTAGTATAATGGCTTAGTTATAATAAGTTGGAGTGTGTAATGCAGGTAGAGGTGCTGCAAATGTCTTTGCACTAGTGTGACTAGACAAAAGTCCAATAGCCACGTTTAGGATGCCACTAGGTACACTGAGTGTTTGCTAGTATAATGGCTTAGTTATAATGAGTTGGAGTGTGCAATGCAGGCAGAGGTGCTGCAAATATCTTTGCACTAGTGGGACTATAGCAAAGTCCAATAGCCACGTTTAGGATGCCACTAGGTACGCTGAGTGTTTGCTAGTATAATGGCTTAGTTATAATGAGTTGGAGTGTGCAATGCAGGTAGAAGTGCTGCAAATGTCTTTGCACTAGTGTGACTAGACAAAAGTCCAATAGCCACGTTTAGGATGCCACTAGGTACACTGAGTGTTTGCTAGTATAATGGCTTAGTTATAATGAGTTGGAGTGTGCAATGCAGGCAGAGGTGCTGCAAATGTCTTTGCACTAGTGTGACTAGACAAAAGTTTAATAGTCACGTTTAGGATGCCACTAGGTACACTGAGTGTTTGCTAGTATAATGGCTTAGTTATAATGAGTTGGAGTGTGCAATGCAGGAAGAGGTGCTGCAAATGTCTTTGCACTAGTGTGACTAGACAAAAGTCCAATAGCCACGTTTAGGATGCCACTAGGTACACTGAGTGTTTGCTAGTATAATGGCTTAGTTATAATGAGTTGTTGTGTGCAATGCAGGCAGAGGTGCTGCAAATGTCTTTGCACTAGTGGGACTATAGCAAAGTCCAATAGCCACGTTTAGGATGCCACTAGGTACACTGAGTGTTTGCTATTATAATGGCTTAGTTATAATGAGTTGGAGTGTGCAATGCAGGCAGAGGTGCTGCAAATGTCTTTGCACTAGTGTGAATAGACAAAAGTCCAATAGCCACGTTTAGGATGCCACTAGGTTCACTGAGTGTTTGCTAGTATAATGGCTTAGTTATAATGAGTTGGAGTGTCCAATGCAGGCAGAGGTGCTGCAAATGTCTTTGCACTAGTGTGACTAGACAAAAGTCCAATAGCCACGTTTAGGATGCCACTAGGTACACTGAGTGTTTGCTAGTATAATGGCTTAATTATAATGAGTTGGAGTGTGCAATGCAGGTAGAGGTGCTGCAAGTGTCTTTGCACTAGTGTGACTAGACAAAAGTCCAATAGCCACGTTTAGGATGCCACTAGGTACACTGAGTGTTTGCTAGTATAATGGCTTAGTTATAATGAGTTGGAGTGTGCAATGCAGGTAGAGGTGCTGCAAATGTCTTTGCACTAGTGTGACTAGACAAAAGTCCAATAGCCACGTTTAGGATGCCACTAGGTACACTGAGTGTTTGCTAGTATAATGGCTTAGTTATAATGAGTTGGAGTGTGCAATGCAGGTAGAGGTGCTGCAAATGTCTTTGCACTAGTGTGACTAGACAAAAGTCCAATAGCCACGTTTAGGATGCCACTAGGTACACTGAGTGTTTGCTAGTATAATGGCTTAGTTATAATGAGTTGGAGTGTGCAATGCAGGCAGAGGTGCTGCAAATATCTTTGCACTAGTGGGACTATAGCAAAGTCCAATAGCCACGTTTGGATGCCACTAGGTACACTGAGTGTTTGCTAGTATAATGGCTTAGTTATAATGAGTTTGAGTGTGCAATGCAGGTAGAGGTGCTGCAAATGTCTTTGCACTAGTGGGACTATAGCAAAGTCCAATAGCCACGTTTAGGATGCCACTAGGTACACTGAGTGTTTGCTAGTATAATGGCTTAGTTATAATGAGTTGGAGTGTGCAATGCAGGCAGAGGTGCTGCAAATATTGTTGCACTAGTGGGACTATAGCAAAGTCCAATAGCCACGTTTAGGATGCCACTAGGTACACTGAGTGTTTCCTAGTATAATGGTTTAGTTATAATAAGTTGGAGTGTGTAATGCAGGTAGAGGTGCTGCAAATGTCTTTGCACTAGTGTGACTAGACAAAAGTCCAATAGCCACGTTTAGGATGCCACTAGGTACACTAAGTGTTTGCTAGTATAATGGCTTAGTTATAATGAGTTGGAGTGTGCAATGCAGGCAGAGGTGCTGCAAATATTGTTGCACTAGTGGGACTATAGCAAAGTCCAATAGCCACGTTTAGGATGCCACTAGGTTCACTGAGTGTTTGCTAGTATAATGGCTTAGTTATAATGAGTTGGAGTGTGCAATGCAGGCAGAGGTGCTGCAAATGTCTTTGCACTAGTGTGACTAGACAAAAGTCCAATAGCCACGTTTAGGATGCCACTAGGTACACTGAGTGTTTGCTAGTATAATGGCTTAATTATAATGAGTTGGAGTGTGCAATGCAGGTAGAGGTGCTGCAAGTGTCTTTGCACTAGTGTGACTAGACAAAAGTCCAATAGCCACGTTTAGGATGCCACTAGGTACACTGAGTGTTTGCTAGTATAATGGCTTAGTTATAATGAGTTGGAGTGTGCAATGCAGGTAGAGGTGCTGCAAATGTCTTTGCACTAGTGTGACTAGACAAAAGTCCAATAGCCACGTTTAGGATGCCACTAGGTACACTGAGTGTTTGCTAGTATAATGGCTTAGTTATAATGAGTTGGAGTGTGCAATGCAGGTAGAGGTGCTGCAAATGTCTTTGCACTAGTGTGACTAGACAAAAGTCCAATAGCCACGTTTAGGATGCCACTAGGTACACTGAGTGTTTGCTAGTATAATGGCTTAGTTATAATGAGTTGGAGTGTGCAATGCAGGCAGAGGTGCTGCAAATATCTTTGCACTAGTGGGACTATAGCAAAGTCCAATAGCCACGTTTAGGATGCCACTAGGTACACTGAGTGTTTGCTAGTATAATGGCTTAGTTATAATGAGTTTGAGTGTGCAATGCAGGTAGAGGTGCTGCAAATGTCTTTGCACTAGTGGGACTATAGCAAAGTCCAATAGCCACGTTTAGGATGCCACTAGGTACACTGAGTGTTTGCTAGTATAATGGCTTAGTTATAATGAGTTGGAGTGTGCAATGCAGGCAGAGGTGCTGCAAATATTGTTGCACTAGTGGGACTATAGCAAAGTCCAATAGCCACGTTTAGGATGCCACTAGGTACACTGAGTGTTTGCTAGTATAATGGCTTAGTTATAATAAGTTGGAGTGTGTAATGCAGGTAGAGGTGCTGCAAATGTCTTTGCACTAGTGTGACTAGACAAAAGTCCAATAGCCACGTTTAGGATGCCACTAGGTACACTGAGTGTTTGCTAGTATAATGGCTTAGTTATAATGAGTTGGAGTGTGCAATGCAGGCAGAGGTGCTGCAAATATCTTTGCACTAGTGGGACTATAGCAAAGTCCAATAGCCACGTTTAGGATGCCACTAGGTACGCTGAGTGTTTGCTAGTATAATGGCTTAGTTATAATGAGTTGGAGTGTGCAATGCAGGTAGAAGTGCTGCAAATGTCTTTGCACTAGTGTGACTAGACAAAAGTCCAATAGCCACGTTTAGGATGCCACTAGGTACACTGAGTGTTTGCTAGTATAATGGCTTAGTTATAATGAGTTGGAGTGTGCAATGCAGGAAGAGGTGCTGCAAATGTCTTTGCACTAGTGTGACTAGACAAAAGTCCAATAGCCACGTTTAGGATGCCACTAGGTACACTGAGTGTTTGCTAGTATAATGGCTTAGTTATAATGAGTTGTTGTGTGCAATGCAGGCAGAGGTGCTGCAAATGTCTTTGCACTAGTGGGACTATAGCAAAGTCCAATAGCCACGTTTAGGATGCCACTAGGTACACTGAGTGTTTGCTAGTATAATGGCTTAGCTATAATGAGTTTGAGTGTGCAATGCAGGCAGACGTGCTGCAAATGTCTTTGCACTAGTGTGACTAGACAAAAGTCCAATAGCCATGTTTAGGATGCCACTAGGTACACTGAGTGTTTGCTAGTATAATGGCTTAGTTATAATGAGTTGGAGTGTGCAATGCAGGCAGAGGTGCTGCAAATGTCTTTGCACTAGTGTGACTAGACAAAAGTCCAATAGCCACGTTTAGGATGCCACTAGGTACACTGAGTGTTTGCTAGTATAATGGCTTAGTTATAATGAGTTGGAGTGTGCAATGCAGGCAGAGGTGCTGCAAATATCTTTGCACTAGTGGGACTATAGCAAAGTCCAATAGCCACGTTTAGGATGCCACTAGGTACACTGAGTGTTTGCTAGTATAATGGCTTAGTTATAATGAGTTGGAGTGTGCAGAGGACAGGAGGGTACAGTGCCAGGTTTGTGGGGCTCTGGGTAGAGGAATGGAAGCCTGCCTTTCTATTCCCTCCTAATGGGGAAATGCAGCGACGAAATCCCTGACCTTAGCTACACAGACGCTGTCTCTGTTTTCAGGACCTGTCACCTATGGCTCTGACCCTGCCGGTACGAGCCCTTAAAAGGACTGATGGAAAGTGCTATCCCTATGCTGTCCAGCGCTGTGTATGGAGCGCATACAGCTGTATCAGCGATAGGACTCAGGACGGAGCTGCACCAGTGATGTCTGACACCAAGGACGCAGAAGGCATATAATGGCGTACTGGAGGAAAATGTCCGGTTTTATAATGCAGGGACATGTGACATGGACATCCTATCACACATGCCGTTGCTTCTCTGGCTAAAAGTCCACTTAGCTGTGTGTGTGTCTGGGATTGGCTGACATAATGGCCCTCCCCACTACACGCGCGCGCTTAGGGAAGGAAGACAAGGAAAAAAAAAAAAAATGGCGATCGCCATTATACAAACAGGAGTGATCTGAAGGCGCTGTTCACGCACACTATACACTGAAATGTCATAATAGTGTGAGTCACAGAGTGACTTACACTATTACAGCGGAAAGCCAGCTAGGAATTAGCTGTTTTTTTGCTGCTAGAACCATTCTCGAACGTTTCTAGAACTATCGAGCTTTTGCAAAAAGCTCGAGTTCTAGTTCGATCTAGAACAGGCCCCAAAATCACTCGAGCCTAGAACTGGAGAACCTCGAACCTCAAACCGCGCTCAACTCTAGTCAGGACCCGCTGCCTCCAGGACACAGCGAGTCCTGATCGTGGGCGCAGGCAGCTGTGGTCTCCTGTGGAGGAGACGTGCAGCCCCGCAGGTCAAGACCCGCTGCCTCCAGGACACAGTGAGTCCTGATCATGGGCAAAGGCAGCTGCGTTCTCTTGCGGAGCAGATGTGCAGCCCCGCAGGTCAGGACCCGCTGCCTCCAAGACACAGCGAGTCCTGATCATGGGCACAGGCAGCTGTGGTCTCCTGTGGAGGAGACGTGCAGCCCCGCAGGTCAGGACCCGCTGCCTCCAGGACACAGCGAGTCCTGATCGTGGGCACAGGCAGCTGTGGTCTCCTGCGGAGGAGACGTGCAGCCCCGCAGGTCAAGACCCGCTGCCTCCAGGACACAGTGAGTCCTGATCATGGGCACAGGCAGCTGCGTTCTCCTGTGGAGGAGACGTGCAGCCCCGCAGGTCAGGACCCGCTGCCTCCAAGACACAGCGAGTCCTGATCGTGAGCACAGGCAGCTGTGGTCTCCTGCGGAGGAGACGTGCAGCCCTGCAGGTCAGGACCCGCTGTCTCCAGGACACAGCGAGTCCTGATCGTGGGCACAGGCAGCTGTGGTCTCCTGCGGAGGAGACGTGCAGCCCCGCAGGTCAAGACCTGCTGCCTCCAGGACACAGGGAGTCCTGATCGTGGGCACAGGCAGCTGCGTTCTCCTGCGGAGGAGACATGCAGCCCCGCAGGTCAGGACCCGCTGCCTCCAGGACACAGCGAGTCCTGATCATGGGCACAGGCAGCTGCGATCTCCTGCGTTCTCCTGCGTAGGAGACGTGCAGCCCCGCAGGTCAAGACCCGCTGCCTCCAGGACACAGTGAGTCCTGATTGTGGGCACAGGCATACGCACATATTTGAAGACAAATTCCCTAAAATACATATAAACAGACAAATCTATACACAGTCATCTACACTGACATACATAGATATATACATCATACATATACACACATTTGGAGGTAATAACATGGGGAAGCCGGCAGCAGCCGCACTCACCTACCCCGCTTGTCTCTATCCAGCTCCTCCTCGGCATGTGATCACTTGGCAACACTTTAACAGACCTAGCCACGCACAGTGCACACTGACACCGCTGTGTATGTATCACAAAGGAGGATGGGTTTTTTTTTATATACTAATATATAAAACCCCCATCCTCCCTTGTGATATATATATATATATATATATATATACACACACACACACTGTATATATATACAGTATATACAGCACAGGAGGGGCTGGGGGCTACAGTATATATGTGAAGCCCCACCGGTGTTGTGTCGGTGCATTACCTTCAGGGACTCCACGTGGATGGAACAGTCTGGTCACAGGTAAGATGTCTTCTTAGGATTGTCGTGACGCCACTCTCAGAATTGGGGTCAGTAGAGACCGCCACTGCAGGTTAGGGGTGCCTGGGGCTGATGGTGGGTGCAGTCAGTTGTAATAGCCTCCTGAGAGTGAGGCATGCCCCAGGGCCCCGTGTAGGTGTGTGGAACTATAAGTCGCAGAATGACTCACACGCACAAGCAAAATGTCTTTCAGGGGTTTTACTCACTGATGGTGGCAGGGTGAGTAACCCGGGCGTAGCTGGGATGAACCAGGCTGGAACCAGGTGTCCTTCAGGCTGACTGATGAGGGTGGCTACCGACTCGCCTTCCTTAGCCCTTTGCGTTTTGGGGTAACCCCTGCTTGAAGCCCTGCTGGGGTCGCCCAGGGAAGTTGCTGGTGCCTCTCTCCCCTTCTTTTGGCCCGTTTGCTTGTAGCCTGGACCAGGTCACTCCGGCTGCTTGCCTCCTGTGAGCTATGGGCCCTCGCTTTGCTACGTGGCTGCGGACTCTGTGGTGTTGTCTTGGGGGTGTAAAGTGCCCCCTCATGCAGGTTTGGCAAAGGAAAGGTGGATCTATCCCTGCACTGGGACCTGCTACCCGTTTGGGCCTGGTATCTCCCTGACAGTCTCCTTACTTTCCACTCCGTTGCTCTCTCTTTAGCCGTGGGTGGATTTCGGGCAGCACTACCAGGTGACCGTTCTCCCCCGTCGGTAGTCACTGCGCGTACGTTGTCAGCATTGTGTAGAGCTACAGGGTCTGCTTCTGCCCTCCCTGAACTTCACCACTCAACTGTCTTCGGCTCACTGTTCCCTCCTCTCCTGTTCTTGCCTACGTCACCTAGCAACCAGGCTCTCTACCACACCCCTTGAGTGGAGATGGAGGCTTCGCCCCCTCCTGGGATCCCCAGGGGTCCTCCCAAAGGTACATGTGTGAGACCTGATCACTATGCGCCTGTGTAGTCACACCTCGGTCAGCCTTCTGGATTACCTGTTTTGTACTGTCCCCAGCATGGGTGCAGTACTCAGTGGTGCCTGACCAGGTCAGGGGCGCCACATTCCCCCTTAGTTATCACCAGCACGTCCTCGGGCTGCAAGACAACATTTGGAAATGCATAAAACAGTAAAACATTTTAAAACCACCAGGTACCATACATCACCACCCTCCACCCACAAGTCCGTTAACCCACCCAGACCCTCTCAGGAGGCAGGTCACCGGTTTCTTTTGGTAACCAGGTCTGGGCCATCCGTTTCCCCAGACCTTTCCTCCAATCTGCCTCTCCCGTTGGCCGCGCCTTCAGCCACTTCTGGCAGGATGTAGAGGCGGCTTTCATGGTCTGGTGGTTTCAGGGTATACCTGGCCTGGTGGAGCCGCGCCTTCAGCCTCTTCTGGCAGGATGTAGAGGCGGCCTCCACAGTTGGTGCTGACCAGGTACCCTCTTTGTGGTGGAGAGCCAGGCCCCATAAACAGGCGTGCTCCCTGGTAGTGGTTGTACCTCTGGGGTAACTATAAACACTGCGAGAGTTTGTGGCTATAGCCAGTTCATAGCCTTAAGGTTCATTTTTCAGAGTGCAAAAAGAGGTTTCTCACATTAGTTCATGTGGGCAAATTTCTTGAACATGTAAACGTTGCAA
This sequence comes from Anomaloglossus baeobatrachus, assembly GCF_048569485.1. Taxonomy (NCBI): domain Eukaryota; kingdom Metazoa; phylum Chordata; class Amphibia; order Anura; family Aromobatidae; genus Anomaloglossus; species Anomaloglossus baeobatrachus. Next base: position 311,430,402 of record NC_134354.1, read on the forward strand.
AACTTGTCAAAACTTGTAACTTCTGTACTTTACTTTACTTGCTTTACACAGATTCCTCCTCACCAGGGCTTGGGCCTATTGGGCTTTGGCACCTGTCTTCATCATCTGTTGTAGAGATAGCAGGTTTACTGTAGGGATTTCTGGGGCATGGTGTGACATCTAGTGCGTACCATCCGCGTTCTCCTTGGTGCTTGGTGAATTCTACCGAATCTCCTATCTGTAGGTTTCTTCCTGGATGTCCTCTAGGTAAATGTGCTCTTACATCCCTTCTGTTCACAAAGATGCCTTCTTTCATGTCAGGTGCAACGATAAAGCCATATCCAGACCTTAGATTGAAGTCTTCCACAACTCCTCGACAAAGTGGGCCTCTGACCTGGGATTTGGCCCTTCTCAAGAACCGCTTTTCCTCTAAGTCTCTGGCCGTGACCTCGTCCTTCTTCTCGGAAGACTGCTGTGCAGGTGGATCCCTTGTCCTGCTGCGGCGCCGTGTCCTGCGGGCTGGGTCCAGCCTGGCTGCTATCTCACCGCTTGCAGGCTCCCAGGTGATGTATCTGGACAGATCTTCCTCAGCGGAGGATGTCGGGCCCTCTTCATCCCAGCGGGAGTACGGCAGCATCTCTGGCTCTTGGACTGGTGCTGCATCCACTGCTGATGGCTCTGGAGTCAGCTTCTCAGCTTCCTGGCCTCCCCTCCCCCTTAGTTCTTCTGGGCACTCCTCTTGTGGCAGCGCTAGGGATGGATTTTCATCAGCAGGCCAGGGCGGGGGACTCTTTGGCATGAATGTTGCAGGAGTCTTCCTGTGGGTATGCGGAGGGAGCAGATACCGGTCCACCATCTCCTTTGGGAAGTGGGCCTCTAGGTCAGCCTTCAGCTTCCAGTATTCGGGGTCCTCCCCCAGCAGGGACTTCCCAGCAGGGACTTCCTTGGGCTGGGGAGCGGTGTCTGCTCTGGCCTTGCAGGCCGGGGTAGATAATTGTACAGTCTTGTCTTGGCGGGCCGCGCCTGGCGTGGCGGCGGCCTGGTCTGTGCGGGCCGAGCAGGGCATCTCTGCTGCGGCCTGGTTCAGCGCCTCATTTGCGGTGCGGATGAGCGTCGCGACAGCGGTGGGGTCTTGTCGGGCCGCGCCCATCATGGCGGCGGCCTGGGTAATCTTCACCCCAGCGGTGTGGAGGAGGGTCGCGGCTGCGGAGGGATCTTGGCGGGCCGCACCTGGCGTGGCTGCGGCCTGGATCGGCGTCGCTGCTGCGATGGGATCTGTGCGGGCCGGGCTGGGCGTCGCTCCTGCGGCCTGGATTGGCGTCGCAGCTGCGATGGGATCTGTGCGGGCCGGGCTGGGTGTCGCTCCTGCGGCCTGGATTGGCGTCGCAGCTGCGATGGGATCTGTGCGGGCCGGGCTGGGCGCTTCTGCGGCGGCCTGGTTCAGCGTTGCCGCGCCGGGCGCCTCTTCAGGGACCGCGGGCGTGGCAGCAGGGGTCGGGGCACTCGCGCTGGCAGGGGCAATATAGGACTCACCCATCGGTGCCACCATCGGGACCTGAGCCGTCCTGTAGGGCACTCGTCGCGCGGCTCTCTCCTCATAGGCCTCAACTGCCTCAGCGATTTCCTGCAGCTCCGCCCGTCCCTCTCGGATCTGCTGCACGATCCTCGCCTCCAGTCGGTTACTGAACTGGGTAAGCTCCCAGGACCACCAGGCAGCGGATCCCGGCTCTGGGCTCCTATCTTCAGACGCCATCTTCACCACGTCGTCGCTGCTCTGCAGATCTTTTCTCAGCAGCAGGCCTCCGACTCTTCCTTGCAGCCTCAGTGCCAGTTCCTTCACTGCTATGAACTCTTCACCCAACAGCAGGCTTATCAGTTTCTGCTCTGCCTTTTCCAGCAGCAGGCTTCTGGCTCCCTTTCTTTCCCGACGTCTCTTAACGCCTCCGCTCTCATCACTTGCGAAGCCAGGACTCTGCAGGGGATCTCTGGGTAGCCACACCTCTTCGTGGGTGGTAACTTCTCCCAGCGCGGGCTGCTGTTGTTTTTCAGCGCGCTTTTCATGGTGGCAATATGGCGGCGCTTCCAATTTTTCAAGCGGACCGCCCAGGCACATGGTCACCTGTCTGAACAGGTATAGTCCTTATCCTGTTCACAGCGCCAGATGTGAAGCCCCACTGGTGTTGTGTCGGTGCATTACCTTCAGGGACTCCACGTGGATGGAACAGTCTGGTCACAGGTAAGATGTCTTCTTAGGATTGTCGTGACGCCACTCTCAGAATTGCGGTCAGTAGAGACCGCCACTGCAGGTTAGGGGTGCCTGGGGCTGATGGTGGGTGCAGTCAGTTGTAATAGCCTCCTGAGAGTGAGGCATGCCCCAGGGCCCCGTGTAGGTGTGTGGAACTATAAGTCGCAGAATGACTCACACGCACAAGCAAAATGTCTTTCAGGGGTTTTACTCACTGATGGTGGCAGGGTGAGTAACCCGGGCGTAGCTGGGATGAACCAGGCTGGAACCAGGTGTCCTTCAGGCTGACTGATGAGGGTGGCTACCGACTCGCCTTCCTTAGCCCTTTGCGTTTTGGGGTAACCCCTGCTTGAAGCCCTGCTGGGGTCGCCCAGGGAAGTTGCTGGTGCCTCTCTCCCCTTCTTTTGGCCCGTTTGCTTGTAGCCTGGACCAGGTCACTCCGGCTGCTTGCCTCCTGTGAGCTATGGGCCCTCGCTTTGCTACGTGGCTGCGGACTCTGTGGTGTTGTCTTGGGGGTGTAAAGTGCCCCCTCATGCAGGTTTGGCAAAGGAAAGGTGGATCTATCCCTGCACTGGGACCTGCTACCCGTTTGGGCCTGGTATCTCCCTGACAGTCTCCTTACTTTCCACTCCGTTGCTCTCTCTTTAGCCGTGGGTGGATTTCGGGCAGCACTACCAGGTGACCGTTCTCCCCCGTCGGTAGTCACTGCGCGTACGTTGTCAGCATTGTGTAGAGCTACAGGGTCTGCTTCTGCCCTCCCTGAACTTCACCACTCAACTGTCTTCGGCTCACTGTTCCCTCCTCTCCTGTTCTTGCCTACGTCACCTAGCAACCAGGCTCTCTACCACACCCCTTGAGTGGAGATGGAGGCTTCGCCCCCTCCTGGGATCCCCAGGGGTCCTCCCAAAGGTACATGTGTGAGACCTGATCACTATGCGCCTGTGTAGTCACACCTCGGTCAGCCTTCTGGATTACCTGTTTTGTACTGTCCCCAGCATGGGTGCAGTACTCAGTGGTGCCTGACCAGGTCAGGGGCGCCACATATACAGCACAGGAAGGGCTGGGGGCTACAGTATATACAGCACAGGAGGGGCTGGGGGCTACAGTATACACAGCACAGGAGGGGCTGGGGGCTACAGTATATTCAGCACAGGAGGGGCTGGGGGCTACAGTATATTCAGCACAGGATGGGCTTAGGTTTCAGTATATACAGCACAGGAGGGGCTGGGGGCTACAGTATATACAGCACAGGAGGGACTGGGGCTACAGTATACAGAGCACAGGAGGGGCTGGGGGCTACAGTATATACAGCACAGGAGGGGCTGGGGGCTACAGTATATACATCACAGGAGGGTCTTGGGGCATAGACAATACTTGAGGGGGCATACATATTAGGCCTGTTTCAGATGTCAGTGATTCTGGTATGTATGTGCTAGTTTTTATACGTACCAAAATCACTGACCTATGCAGACACATTATAATCAATGGGTCTGCACACACATCAGTGATTTTTCACTGACCGTGTCTCCGTGCGGCGTACATGCATATCCGTGATTTCCGCACAGAAACATGTCTGTTTTTTTCTGGCATCACTGATGTCCCACAGACCACACTATGGTTACATAGTTACATAGTTACTTAGGTTGAAAAAAGACCTAGGTCCATCCAGTTCAACCTTTCTCCACCAGTTCTACATTTGGTCACTAAGTCATTTATAACCAACAAGGTTGTGTGTACTGAGGAAATCATCCTGCCCTTTTTTAAAAGCTGTTATAGTATCTGCCATTACTACCTCTTGTGGTAGGGCATTCCACAGTCTGACTGCTCTAACTGTAAAGATCCTGTTACGGTTGCTGCGAGCACTGGAGACTATGTCCAGATTTCTTGCTACTGCACATGTGCGAGCGCTGGAGACTAAGTCCAGATTTCTTGCTACTGCACATGTGCGAGCGCTGGAGACTAAGTCCAGATTTCTTGCTACTGCACATGTGCGAGCGCTGGAGACTAAGTCCAATCTTGGAGCCATTGCACATGTGCGGGTGACATCATCGCTGACACGAGGTCACATGTCTCTGACACCTTCTATGCCGATTGGTCGCTGGTCATGTGCTTGTGACGTCTTGCTCGGTGATAGGCCAGCATGACGTCACTCCTGTCGTTCTGGCAGCGGATTGGCTCTGGTGTCCTCCATCTTGGATGAGGCACAGAGTCTATATAAGACCCTGACACACGCCGCATGGTGCTCAGTCCTCTTGGTTCATGCATATGAGTAGACGCTCTGTGCGCGTTCCTCTAGGCATTCCTCTGTCTATGCTAGGTGAGCGCTACCGGCAGGGTAGCGTTCTTATACCTTACAGCTTCGGCTGCTGTCCGTATCCTTTTCTCTTAGGGGAGCGGACATAGGCAGGTGCCTGAGGCACATGGTCTGGCTGGGCCTTGTGATTCTACTCGTAGGTGGACGTTGCCGCTAGGGTAACGTTCCTTATACTGCGTCTGGCAGTTGTTCGTATCCTCGCACACTAGGGGAGCGAACAGAGGTAGGAGCTTTGTGCGGCTTACGCTGCTGTTCGTCTCTTTTGCACCACTAGAAGAGCGGACCTAGGCAGGTGCCATATCTAGTGGTTCGTGTCCTCGCACACTAGTGGAGCGAACGCAGGTAGGAGCTTTGTGCGGCTTACGCTGCTGTTCGTCTCTTTTGCACCACTAGAAGAGCGGACCTAGGTAGGTGCCATTTCGCACACATTGCCTTTGTCTCTGTGATTATTAACAGAGATCATTCCACACACCCTCCAAGTAAGGGAGGAATTGCTTTACTTACTTATTATATCCTTCTGTGAGTTAACAGAGGTATTGCACTCTGCCATAGTCTGCAGCAAAGTCTTTGCACGGTGGACCCTGACTGTCTGATACTCCTTTCAGTTATTATCAGACAGCCCCCCGTAACATTAGGACTGAGCCAAGGGTCTGGCAGTTATGGCAGAATATCAGCAGTTACACCGTTACATACAAGTACTTGAGTCACGGCTCAAGAGTATAGAGGATAAACCTCAGACCATGGTGACATCTGCACATGATCCTCGACTTGCTCTGCCAAACAGATATTCTGGCGATGCCAGATCATGTCGTGGTTTCATTAGTCAGTGTCAGATACACCTAGAGGTCAACTCTTCTCGCTTCTCTACGGAGAGGTCCAGAGTAGGCTTTATCATCTCCTTACTTCAGGACAAAGCCTTAGAATGGGCGACTCCCCTATGGGAGCGCTCTGATGTGGTTACTCTGAGACATCAAGACTTTCTTGATGCTCTTAAGGCGGTATTCATGGGTCCGCAGGTTACCCATGATGCGGCCCTGAGACTGTTAGATCTATCTCAGGGTTCGTTATCCACTAGTTCTTATGCCATTGCTTTTAGAACTCTGGTGGCAGAACTAGATTGGCCAGAGAAGGTGTTGATTCCTATCTTCTGGAGAGGGTTGGCAGGCTATGTCAAGGATGCCCTTGCTACTCGTGAGGTCCCTGCTTCTCTGGAGGACTTGATCACAGTAGCAACGAGGATCGATGTACGCCATAAGGAACGTAGACTCGAGGTCTCTTCCTCACGCCCTAAGCATCGGGCTATTCCAGTTGTTGAGGGTCCACTACCATCTTCCTCAGCATCTGAAACATCTCCCACTCCTATGGAGTTAGGTCATACGTCCTCCAGACTACGCAAGTCTGGTCCTCCTATATGTTACGTATGTCGTCAGGCTGGGCACTATGCCAACAAGTGTCCTAGTCGTCAGGGAAACTCCCTGGCCTAGTAACCATTAGAGGGGGGTTACTAGAGACGTCCTCTGCACCCTCTAAGTGTTGTATCCCAGGTCAGCTCTCGTTATCTGAGAATACATGGCCTATTATGGCTTTTGTGGATTCCGGAGCTGACGGGATTTTTGTGTCCTCAGGATTTGTAAAGGGACACAATATTCCCTCTATCATGTTAGAGGCGCCTATTCCTGTCCGTGTTGTTAATGGAACTATGTTGTCTGACTCCATTACATTGAGGACAGTTCCCTTGCGCCTTTCCCTGTCTCAGGGTCACATAGAGGAGATTTCTTTTCTTGTTTTGCCTGAGGGTATAGACGACGTCCTTCTGGGTCTTCCATGGCTTCGGACTCATGCTCCTCACATTGACTGGGAGTCTGACAGCATTATTAGTTGGGGTTCGAAATGTCAGTCCCGATGTCTTCCCTTACCACCTAAGGTCGTTGCGGTTGCATCAACTGATCTCTCTCCCATACCTACACCCTTTTTGGATTTCGCTGACGTGTTCTCCAAACAGGGTGCTGAGGTTCTTCCACCCCATAGGCCGTATGACTGTGCCATAGACCTTATCCCAGGTTCGGTTCCACCTAAAGGCAGGGTTTACCCCCTGTCGATACCTGAGTCGGAGGCCATGTCGACCTATATAAGAGAGAGTTTAGAGAAGGGGTTCATTCGTAAGTCTGTCTCTCCCGCGGGAGCTGGGTTTTTCTTTGTTCGGAAGAAAGAGGGTGATTTGCGTCCCTGCATAGATTACAGGGGTCTCAACGCAATCACAATAAAGAACAAATACCCATTACCTTTAATTTCGGAGCTCTTTGACAGACTGAGAGGAGCTCAAGTTTTTACGAAGTTGGATCTGCGGGGTGCGTATAACTTGGTACGAATTCGAAAGGGTGACGAATGGAAAACCGCTTTTAACACCCGAGACGGTCACTATGAATACCTCGTCATGCCTTTTGGGTTATGTAATGCACCCGCAGTATTTCAGGACTTCGTAAACGATGTGTTCAGGGATTTACTGTTATCCTCAGTAGTGGTGTATCTGGACGACATCCTGATTTTTTCTCCTGATCTGGAGACTCATCGTCAGGATGTCGTTCGTGTCCTTTCCCGTTTAAGGGAGCACTCATTGTTTGCTAAACTCGAGAAATGTGTATTCGAGCAGTCCTCATTGCCTTTTTTGGGTTACATTATCTCACAAGAGGGTCTGGCTATGGATCCTGCGAAGCTCTCTGCTGTCCTGCAATGGTCCGAACCTCATTCCTTGAAGGCGGTGCAACGCTTCTTAGGATTCATAAATTATTACAGGCAGTTCATACCCCATTTTTCTACTTTGGTGGCCCCTTTGGTGGCCTTGACTAAGAAAGGTGCTAATCCCAAAGCCTGGTCTACTGAGACATCTCAGGCTTTTGAGGCAGTAAAAAGACACTTTTCAACTGCTCCCGTTCTTCAAAGACCCGATGAGAATAAGCCCTTCCTCTTAGAGGTTGATGCCTCTTCAGTGGGTGCTGGTGCGGTCTTGTATCAAAAGAACGGTGCAGGTAGAAAAAGGCCGTGTTTCTTCTTTGCTAAAACCTTTTCACCGGCAGAGAGAAACTATACCATTGGGGATAGGGAACTGCTCGCCTTGAGATTAGCCTTGGAGGAGTGGCGTCACTTGCTGGAAGGAGCGAAACATCCTTTCCAGGTCTATACAGACCATAAGAATCTGACGTACTTACAAACCGCTCAGCGTCTGAATCCTCGCCAAGCCCGCTGGTCCTTGTTTTTCTCCCGCTTTCACTTCTCCATCAACTATCTGTCTGGGAGTAAGAATAACAAGGCAGACGCCCTGTCTCGCTCTATGCTTTCTACCCAGGAAGAGATTGACGAACCTCGTCTTATCCTTCCCTCCAGGGTTTTTCATACGCTCTCCCCTGTGACGTTAGACCAAATCCCACCGGGCAAGACCTTTGTTCCGCCTGATCGACAGAATGATATACTGTCATGGGCCCACACCTCAAAGGTGGGTGGGCATTTTGGTATTAGGCGGACACGAGAGTTACTGGAAAGGTGGTATTGGTGGCCACACTTAGCCAGCCACGTCAAGAGATATGTCGGTTCCTGCTACTCGTGTGCTCGCAACCGTCCATTACGGCAGAGACCGGCTGGGCTCTTGCATCCTTTACCAGTGCCAGATAGACCATGGGAGGTGGTAGGCATGGACTTTGTGGGTGATCTTCCATGTTCACAGGGACATAGATTTGTGTGGGTCATTACGGACCATTTCTCCCGGATGGTTCATCTCGTACCGTTATCGAGAATCCCATCTTCCAGGGTACTAGCCAAACTATTCCTCAAGCATGTCTTTAGGCTTCACGGGATGCCAGATCGTATCATTTGTGATAGAGGCCCGCAATTTACTTCCCGTTTCTGGCGAGATCTTTGTAGCCTTCTGCAAATTGAGTTGAATCTCTCTTCGGCGTACCATCCGGAGACTAATGGTTTGGTTGAACGTACCAATCAATCTATGATTATATACCTTCGACACTTTGTTGCTGAGAACCACGATAACTGGTCCTCCCTCCTACCCTGGGCAGAATTTGCCCTTAACAATTCGCTGGCTGAGGCCACTGGGCAGACACCGTTCGTACTCAATAATGGGCAACACCCTAGGGTACCAGTACCGTTTCCCGCCGCTGCACCTCCTCCTCTTGTGGCTGACTGGGCAACTAATGCCAGAGAGGTTTGGGATCGGACTCAAGAGTCGATCCAAGCAGCTAAGGACCGTATGAAGACGGTGTCCGATCGGTTTCGTCGCCCGGCTCCTGTCTTTTCTCCAGGGGACTTTGTGTGGCTCTCTGCAAAACACGTGAGACTTAGAGTGAGCTCTGTCAAATTTGCTCCTCGCTTCCTGGGTCCTTATGAGGTTCTTCGACAGGTAAATCCTGTAGTCTACCAATTGAAGTTACCTGTCCATCTTAGGATTCATGACAAATTCCATGTCTCACTGCTAAAGCCGGCTATTTTACCTCACGCTCGTGAAGTGCACTCTCCTGCCTCTGATTCCTCTCGCTCTAGCTATGAGGTACGAGCCATAGTTGGTTCTAAGATGGTTAGAGGGCGCAGGTTCTTCTTGATAGATTGGGAGGGCTATGGCCCGGAACATCGCTCTTGGGAGCCTGAGGAGGCTGTCCATGCTCCCGACTTAGTTGCCGATTACCTGCGTCGCCGGGAGGGGGGCCCTTGAGGGGGAGGTACTGTTACGGTTGCTGCGAGCACTGGAGACTATGTCCAGATTTCTTGCTACTGCACATGTGCGAGCGCTGGAGACTAAGTCCAGATTTCTTGCTACTGCACATGTGCGAGCGCTGGAGACTAAGTCCAATCTTGGAGCCATTGCACATGTGCGGGTGACATCATCGCTGACACGAGGTCACATGTCTCTGACACCTTCTATGCCGATTGGTCGCTGGTCATGTGCTTGTGACGTCTTGCTCGGTGATAGGCCAGCATGACGTCACTCCTGTCGTTCTGGCAGCGGATTGGCTCTGGTGTCCTCCATCTTGGATGAGGCACAGAGTCTATATAAGACCCTGACACACGCCGCATGGTGCTCAGTCCTCTTGGTTCATGCATATGAGTAGACGCTCTGTGCGCGTTCCTCTAGGCATTCCTCTGTCTATGCTAGGTGAGCGCTACCGGCAGGGTAGCGTTCTTATACCTTACAGCTTCGGCTGCTGTCCGTATCCTTTTCTCTTAGGGGAGCGGACATAGGCAGGTGCCTGAGGCACATGGTCTGGCTGGGCCTTGTGATTCTACTCGTAGGTGGACGTTGCCGCTAGGGTAACGTTCCTTATACTGCGTCTGGCAGTTGTTCGTATCCTCGCACACTAGGGGAGCGAACAGAGGTAGGAGCTTTGTGCGGCTTACGCTGCTGTTCGTCTCTTTTGCACCACTAGAAGAGCGGACCTAGGCAGGTGCCATATCTAGTGGTTCGTGTCCTCGCACACTAGTGGAGCGAACGCAGGTAGGAGCTTTGTGCGGCTTACGCTGCTGTTCGTCTCTTTTGCACCACTAGAAGAGCGGACCTAGGTAGGTGCCATTTCGCACACATTGCCTTTGTCTCTGTGATTATTAACAGAGATCATTCCACACACCATCCAAGTAAGGGAGGAATTGCTTTACTTACTTATTATATCCTTCTGTGAGTTAACAAAGGTATTGCACTCTGCCATAGTCTGCAGCAAAGTCTTTGCACGGTGGACCCTGACTGTCTGATACTCCTTTCAGTTATTATCAGACAGCCCCCCGTAACAGATCCCTTTCCTATTTAGCTGTCGGAATCGCTTTTCTTCCACTCGCAGTGAGTGCCCCCTGGTCCTTAGTATTGTATTTGGAAGAAATAAGTCTTGTGCCAGTCCTTTATATGGACCACACATGTATTTATACATATAAATGAGATCTCCTCTGAGACGTCTTTTTTCTAAGCTAAACATATCTAACTTTTTCAACCTGTCATCATACGGGCGGCTTCCATTCCTTGTAGTAGTCTAGTTACCGCCTTTGAACTGCCTCTAACTTCTGAATGTCCTTTTTAAAATGTGGAGCCCAAAACTGGATCCCATATTCCAGATGTGGCCTTACAAGTGATTTTATAGAGGGGTAACAATACGTTGGGATCACGGGATCTAATCTCTTTTTATACACCCTAAAATCTTGTTTGCTTTAGCAGCTGCTGCTTTACATTGAGTGCTGCTGCTCAGCTTATTTGTAATAAGAATACCCAAGTCCTTCTCCTGTTCTGTAGTCCCGAGATTACTTCCATTTAATGTATGTGCAGCTATAGGATTACTCCGTCCTAGGTGCATTACTTTACATTTATCAACATTAAATCTTATTTGCCAAGTATCTGCCCATTCTGACATCTTATCCAGATCTCTTTGTAATATTGTACTATCAAGGTCAGTTTTTAATATCCTACATAGTTTGGTGTCATCAGCAAAGACTGACACTTTACTATCAATCCCATCCACAAGGTCATTAATAAAGAGATTAAAAAGAATCGGTCCTAGCACAGATCCCTGCGGTCCCCACTGCTCCCAGTACGGATCCCTGCGGTCCCCACTGCTGACTGCAGCCCATTTAGAGAAGATACCATTTATGACTACTCTTTGTTTCCTATCTTTTAGCCAATTCCTTACCCAGTTGCATATAGTTTCCCCTAGTCCTTGCTTCTGGAGCTTTAATATAAGGCTATTGTGTGGTACAGTATCAAATGCCTTTGCAAAGTCCAAATAAATCTCATCAGCTGCATTACCAATATCCAGGTTTGCACTTTTCCCCTCATAGAACCCCAACAGGTTGGTTAGACACGACTTATCTTTCATGAATCCATGCTGTCTGTCAGTTATTATATTATTTTCTGCAACATAATTTTGCATGTCATCCCTTAAAATGCCCTCAAAAACTTTGCATACTACTGATGTCAGACTTACTGGACGGTAGTTGCCTGGATCTATCCTCTTCCCTTTCTTAAATATCGGTACCACATCAGCAATCCTCCAATCCTGAGGCACCAACCCAGTTACAAGCGAGTCTAAAATGATGAGATACAGCGGTCTGTCGATAATGGAGGTCAATTCCCTCAATATTCGTGGATGAATGCCATCTGGCCCTGGGGATTTGTCTATGTTTAGTTTACTTAGACGTAGGCGTACTTCTTCTTGTGTTAAATTAATTATATCGGGTGGTGACCTTTGATTTTTCTCTTGTTGAATGATCCCTGGTACAGTCAGTTCCTTGGTGAACACAGATGAGAAATGTCTATTTAATATCTCAGTCTTTTGTTTGTCATCTATAACTAACTTGTTATTATATTTTAAGGGGCCAATACTATCCTTTGCTTTCCTTTTGGCATTAATGTATTTATAAAAGATTTTGGGATTTATTTTAATGTCATTGGCGATTTTTGTTTTAGTAGCTAGTTTTGTTTGTTTGATTTCTTTTTTGCATTTCCTATTGATATCTTTATACTCCTGAAATGCTATTTCTGTATTCTCAGCCTTTAAGATTTTAAACACCCTTTGTTTTTGTTTTATTATACTTTGTACAGTCTTATTTATCCATAGTGGTTTCTTTTTATTCCTGGACATTTTATTACCAGAGGGTATAAGCTTTTTACATGACTACTTACCGCATTTATATTCGGTATCCCCAGTTACCATGACTTAGTCCCTATCTACACCTTTAAGCTCTTCCCTTAATTTGTTGAAATCAGCTTTCCTAAAATTCCAGGTTTTTACATTTCCCCTTTGAAATGTTCTATTGAATATTACTTTGAAGCTTACCATATTATGATCGCTGGTGCCCAAGTGCTCCCGGATCCGTAGGTCTGAAATGGTATCCGGTCTATTTGACAGCACCAGATCTAGCAAATTATCTCCCCTGGTCGGTTCATCTACCATCTGAGAGAGGAAATGGTCTTGAATGGTAGATAAGAGTTTACAGCTTTTAGCAGAACCAGAAGATTCTATGTCCCACTGAATGTCTGGATAGTTGAAATCCCCCATAATAAGAACCCGATTATTATTATTAGTTGCCTTTTCAATTTGTTCGAGCATTTCACCCTCTATTTGTTCAGCTATGTTAGGAGGCTTATAGCAAACTCCAATTAGCATTTTTCCATTATTCCCCTCCCCATGTACATTTACCCATACTGACTCCACATTGTTGCAGTTCCCCCAATGTCATCATTCAACACAGGTTTTAGGTTAGATTTGATAAATATACACACCCCACCACCTTTTTTGTCTTTCCTGTCCTTTCTAAATGTAGTATAACCCTGTATGTTTGTCACCCAGTCATGGCTTTCATCCAGCCAGGTTTCCGTAATGCCCACCACATCATAATCCATGGTTGACATAAGAGTCTCTAATTCATTCATTTTGATTGCAAGACTTCTTGCATTTGCCAGTAGACATTTAATACTATTAACACCTTTATTACTCCTAGTCTCCCTACGTTCCTTGCATGTCCCATCCCCCCCTAATCCTTCATTGACCCTTACCATCTCACTGTCTCTATCTGCTCTATCTATCCCCTTTTTTGCTCCACTACCCTCCCTCCCCCCAGATCCTAGTTTAAAAGCTCCTCCATCCGTCTGACCATTTTCTCCCCCAGCACAGCTGCACCTTCCCCATTGAGGTGCAGCCCATCCCTACCGTAGAGCCTGTAGCCAACTGAGAAGTCGGCCCAGTTCTCCATGAACCCGAACCCTTCCTTCCTGCACCAATTTCTAAGCCACGTATTTATCTCCCTAAGCTCCCGCTGTCTTTCTAGTGATGCTCGTGGCACCGGTAGTATTTCTGAAAACACCACCTTGGAGGTCTTGGACTTCAGCTTCTCTCCTAGTTCCCTGTAATCATTTTTAAGGACCTTCCACCTGCCTCTAACTTTGTCATTAGTACCAATGTTCACCATGAACGCTGGGTTTTCCCCAGCCCCACCCAGCAATCTGTCTATCCGATCCGCAATATGCCGAACCCGAGCACCCGGCGGTGCTCGGGATCACGGTGTGATCCGTGAAACACGTACCAGAAAAACACGGACATTTAAAATAAAAAGCTTTTTCAACACCCCTTCTCCATCGATGCTGAGTTCGGCAGCTGCTCTCTGCTTCTCCCTGGCCGGCTCATTATGGCATGCATATTCATTTATGCAGCCAGAGGCGGCCCGGAAGTAGCTGCAGAGGTGAGAGAGCGGTGGCTGGATGCTGAATCGCGGGACTCTTCAGCACCACGGAGAGCAGGAGCGGGGGCAGGTGAGTACATGTCCACGTGCAATCACGGAGTACGGATCACGTATCATGGATTGCACATGGACAACCACTTTGTGCCGTGAATCACGGAGTATAAAGGGATATATATGTGTTTAACACATCAGTGAAGAACGTCTGTTTTTTCACTGAGGGGCACACATGTTACTAAGGGGTATACACATTACTGGGGGAAATACACTTTACTGTGGGGCATACAAATTACTGTTAACATAGATATTACTAAGGGCCATATAGCTCTGGTGTTGGGGCTTATACAGCTCTGAGGGCAGATACAGCTCCGATGGGGGGGATGGGGGCATACAAATCTGGTGTGGGGGCTGGGGGGCAAACAGATCTGGTGAGGGGGGGTGACTGGAGGCATATAGCTCTGGTGAGGAGAGGGCTGCTGGGGCATACAGATCTGGTGAGGGGGGGCTGGGATACATATCTGATGGGAGGGGGCTGGAGGCATACAGAGCTGCGGGGCATATAGATCTGGTGGGGGGGCATACAAATTTGGTGAGGGGGCCATACAGATGTGGTGAGGGGGGTGACTGTAGGCATATATCTCTGGTGAGGAGGGGGCTGGGGCATACAGCTCTGGGTAGGTGGGGGGGGGTCACATACATCGTTCCTTGGTGTTGCAGCTCCTCTTCCTCCAGTCTCTTTATCTGTGGACAGAGCTCAGCATGTTGCTCGGTAGCTCCGCCCACAGATGCACTTCCGTACACAAGCAGCCCAGCTGAGAGCAGTGAGTGCACGCTGAGCTGCAGGTACCGATTTAAAGCGCCGGCAGCCAGGAAAATGCTGCTGCTGCCCGCCCATAACAGCGGCAGCACACAGAGCCAGAGCAGCGAAGCAGCGCTCAGCTCTGCTCATGTGCATTAGGAGGGGGAGAAAATTAGACAGGGAGAGAGCGGGTGGGCGGAGCCACGGGACAAAAGCCTCACGATCGTGACACCGGGACACCCGCTGAAATCCGGTACAGTCCTGCTGTATCCGGGACGGTTGGAGGCATGTATACAGCATGTTAGAATGTGTATATAAGAGTCCACTGGTGGTGGCCGCAGCTTATAGGCCCCAAATCTGGTGACAGGTTCCCTTTAAAGTGAACCTGTCAGGTGCAATGTGCACTCAGAGCCAGGAGCAGTTCTGGATACATATTGCTAATCCCTGCCTAACTGTCATTGTATACACTAGCATAGATAAAGAGATCTTTAGAAAAAATATTTTTAAAGATCTTATATCTTATGCTAATGAGGGGACTAGTCACAAGGGCATTACTTTACTTGGCTAGTCGGCTCACATAGCATGTTAGCATGTTATTACGCCTCTGTGTGAGTACTAACACGCTATGTGAGCTGACTAGCCAAGTGAAGTAACGCCCTT
The DNA here is from genome assembly GCF_048569485.1 of Anomaloglossus baeobatrachus. NCBI lineage: Eukaryota > Metazoa > Chordata > Amphibia > Anura > Aromobatidae > Anomaloglossus > Anomaloglossus baeobatrachus. The sequence goes on from NC_134354.1 coordinate 311,445,612, forward strand.
GGGACTAGTCCCCACGCTCATTAGCATAAGATATAAGATCTTTAAAAATATTTTTTCTATAGATCTCTTTATCTATGCTAGTGTATAAAGGGACTGTTAGCGAGGGATTAGCAATATACACCCAGAACTGCTCCTGGCTCTGAGTGCATATTGCACCTGACAGATTTCCTTTAAAGGGAACCTGTCAGCAGAAATTTCACAATAAAACTAAAAGATTCCCCTTCTGCAGCTCCTGGGCTGCATTCTGGAAAGGTTCCTGTTGCTATTGTGTCCCCTTTGAGACCTAAAAAAATACTTTATGAAGCCTTACCTTTTTGTATGCAAATGTGTTTTTATGGTCACTGGGGTGGGCTGTCTGGCGTCCGTTATTCTCCCTACTGCCGCTGTACGCCGTCCCCCATTGCTCATTTACATACACGAGGACGCCCTCCTCATGTAACTGTTCTGCCAAAGTCTCATGCATGCCCAGTGCCACTCTCGCGGGACTGAGCACTGTGCGAGATTATGGGCGGCGCAGTGATTGTCATCAGCAGCGTCATCCAAGTACCCGCCCATAATCTCGTGCCCGTGCTTCTCACTCTGCCTCCACTGTTATGCGCAAGCACTGGCCATATGAACTCACGTCACCTATTACCGCAGGCGCAAGATTATAGGCGGCGCTGTGATTGTCATCAGCAAAGTCATCCAAGTACCCGCCCATAATCTCGTGCCCGCGCTTCTCACTCTGCCTCCACTGTTATGCACAAGCGCTGGCCATATGAACCACATTACCCATTACCGCGGGCATGAGATTATGGGCGGGTACTTGGATGACGTTGCTGATGACAATCACAGCGCCGCCCATAATCTCGCGCCTGCGCAATCACCTCAAAAGCATTCACACTTTGCACAGTGCTCAGTCCCGCGACAGTGGCACTGGGCATGAGACTTCGGGAGGACAGTTACATGAGGAAGGCGTCCTCATGTATGTAAATGAGCAATGGGGGACTGCGTAAAGTGGCAGAAGGGGGAATAACAGACGCCAGACAGCCCACCCCAGTGACCATAAAAACACATTTGCATACAAAAAGGTAAGACTTCATAAAGTATTTTTTTAGGTTTCAAAGGGGGCACTGTAGCAACAGGAACCTTGCCAGAATGCAGCACAGGAGCTGCAGAGGGGAAACTTTTATTTTTATTGTGAAATTTCTGCTGACAGGTTCCCTTTAACTGGTAGGGCAGCCAGGATAAAGCAGAGCTGAACCTGTTGGGTAGCTAGGACCCAGCAGCTCTGCTCTACAGGCAGGAGACCATGTGATCGGTAAGCTAATAGAAGTCTCCAGATGTAACTCTGCATAGGTTATTACTGGCCAGTGCTATCTGCAGGAGAGATAAGTGTTGGTTGCACTTTCTCCTCAGCTTCCTGATTCCCTGCGTGTCTCCAGCAGTGAGAAGCCGCACACGGGGAATCAGAGAGAACAGCTGCAGAGAAGCGCAGGCTCCGGGGCTGGGGATGTTCGCTCTGGTGCTGGGGGGGGTCGGCTCTACTGCAAGGGGGGGAGTCGGCTCTGGTGCTGGGGGGGTCGGCTCTGCTGCAGGGGGGGAGTCGGCTCTGGTGCTGGGGATGTCATCTCTGCTGCAGGGGGTGATTCATACCTCAGCAGCAGTCACAGGAGTTTCAAGGTGCGTGCTCGACTCTGTAATGAATAGAAGGGAGAAACAGCGAGGCGGGGCTACAGTGGGTGGGCAGAGCCACGGGATACACAGGCTCACGGGCGTGACTCGGGATCAAAGGCTCAAAAGCGTGAGAGTCCCGCTGTATCCGGGACGGTTGGGAGGTATGCCCTAACCTGCCTCCTGACTCTCAATCAGTCCGGTGGGACTTTGCCGCCTTACCCTATCTAAGATGTGTACAGCAATATGCACAAAGACGAGTGCGCACCTCCATGTGGGCATCAGGGCTATTTATCACCTCTGTACCGCCCACAAAATGGAGAAACCACATGTAGCCAGCCCCTTTGTGGCCAATGAGAGCCCTACACATCACTGATGATATAACAGTGGCCAATAAAAACGTGCCACATCACTGATAACGTCACTGGCCAATAGGAATGTGCCACATCACCGATGATGTCACAGCGGCCAATGGGAACGTGCCACATCACTGATAATGTCAGATAGTGGCAAAAGACCCATAGGAATCCCGCACATCCTCAGAAGGCTCTTTTTGACACTGTCAGAATGGCAAAAAGTCCTGGTCAGCATCCGTGGCTCAGAAGACCGTACAAAGTAACTTCGGGTACAGAGAGGAACTGCTCCAGAAGGCAAACGAGGAGCCCCCGTACCTCGGTTTGTGACACACACATATTGTTCGGGGGGGAAACACATACATCACAAATAAAAGCTGTAATATCTATCCATCCATCTATCCATCCATCTATCTATCCATCTATCTATCCATCTATCTATCCATCCATCTATCTATCCATCTATCCGTCCATCTATCCATCTATCTATCCATCTATCCATCTATCCATCTATCCATCTATCCATCTATCCATCTATCTATCTATCTATCTATCTATCCATCCCTCTATCCATCTATCTATCCATCTATCTATCCATCAAACTATCTATCCATCCATATATCCAACTATCTATCCCTCTATCTATCTATATATCTATCTGTTACGGGGGGCTGTCTGATAATAACCGAAAGGAGTATCAGACAGTCAGGGTCCACCGTGCAAAGACTTTGCTGCAGACTATGGCAGAGTGCAATACCTCTGTTAACTCACAGAAGGATATAATAAGTAAGTAACGCAATTACTCCCTTACTTGGAGGGTGTGTGGAATGATCTCTGTTAATAATCACAGAGACAAAGGCAATGTGTGCGAAATGGCACCTACCTAGGTCCGCTCTTCTAGTGGTGCAAAAGAGACGAACAGCAGCGTAAGCCGCACAAAGCTCCTACCTGCGTTCGCTCCACTAGTGTGCGAGGACACGAACCACTAGATATGGCACCTGCCTAGGTCCGCTCTTCTAGTGGTGCAAAAGAGACGAACAGCAGCGTAAGCCGCACAAAGCTCCTACCTCTGTTCGCTCCCCTAGTGTGCGAGGATACGAACAACTGCCAGACGCAGTATAAGGAACGTGACCCTAGCGGCAACGTCCACCTACGAGTACAATCACAAGGCCCAGCCAGACCATGTGCCTCAGGCACCTGCCTATGTCCGCTCCCCTAAGAGGTAAGGATACGGACAGCAGCCGAAGCTGTAAGGTATAAGAACGCTACCCTGCCGGTAGCGCTCACCTAGCATAGACAGAGGAATGCCTAGAGGAACGCGCACAGAGCGTCTACTCATATGCATGAACCAAGAGGACTGAGCACCATGCGGCGTGTGTCAGGGTCTTATATAGACTCTGTGCCTCATCCAAGATGGAGGACACCAGAGCCAATCCGCTTCCAGAACGACAGGAGTGACGTCATGCTGGCCTATCACCGAGCAAGACGTCACAAGCACATGACCAGCGACCAATCGGCATAGAAGGTGTCAGAGACATGTGACCTCGCGTCAGCGATGATGTCACCCGCACATGTGCAATGGCTCCAAGATTGGACTTAGTCTCCGGCGCTCGCACATGTGCAGTAGCAAGAAATCTGGACTTAGTCTCCAGCGCTCGCACATGTGCAGTAGCAAGAAATCTGGACATAGTCTCCAGTGCTCGCAGCAACCGTAACAGTACCTCCCCCTCAAGGGCCCCCCTCCCGGCGACGCAGATAATCGGCAACTAAGTCGGGAGCATGGACAGCCTCCTCAGGCTCCCAAGAGCGATGTTCCGGGCCATAGCCCTCCCAATCTATCAAGAAGAACCTGCGCCCTCTAACCATCTTAGAACCAACTATGGCTCGTACCTCATAGCTAGAGCGAGAGGAATCAGAGGCAGGAGAGTGCACTTCACGAGCGTGAGGTAAAATAGCCGGCTTTAGCAGTGAGACATGGAATTTGTCATGAATCCTAAGATGGACAGGTAACTTCAATTGGTAGACTACAGGATTTACCTGTCGAAGAACCTCATAAGGACCCAGGAAGCGAGGAGCAAATTTGACAGAGCTCACTCTAAGTCTCACGTGTTTTGCAGAGAGCCACACAAAGTCCCCTGGAGAAAAGACAGGAGCCGGGCGACGAAACCGATCGGACACCGTCTTCATACGGTCCTTAGCTGCTTGGATCGACTCTTGAGTCCGATCCCAAACCTCTCTGGCATTAGTTGCCCAGTCGGCCACAAGAGGAGAAGGTGCAGCAGCGGGAAACGGTACCGGTACCCTAGGGTGTTGCCCATTATTGAGTACGAACGGTGTCTGCCCAGTGGCCTCAGCCAGCGAATTGTTAAGGGCAAATTCTGCCCAGGGTAGGAGGGAGGACCAGTTATCGTGGTTCTCAGCAACAAAGTGTCGAAGGTATATAATCATAGATTGATTGGTACGTTCAACCAAACCATTAGTCTCTGGATGGTATGCCGAAGAGAGATTCAACTCAATTTGCAGAAGGCTACAAAGATCTCGCCAGAAACGGGAAGTAAATTGCGGGCCTCTATCACAAATGATACGATCTGGCATCCCGTGAAGCCTAAAGACATGCTTGAGGAATAGTTTGGCTAGTACCCTGGAAGATGGGATTCTCGATAACGGTACGAGATGAACCATCCGGGAGAAATGGTCCGTAATGACCCACACAAATCTATGTCCCTGTGAACATGGAAGATCACCCACAAAGTCCATGCCTACCACCTCCCATGGTCTATCTGGCACTGGTAAAGGATGCAAGAGCCCAGCCGGTCTCTGCCGTAATGGACGGTTGCGAGCACACGAGTAGCAGGAACCGACATATCTCTTGACGTGGCTGGCTAAGTGTGGCCACCAATACCACCTCTCCAGTAACTCTCGTGTCCGCCTAATACCAAAATGCCCACCCACCTTTGAGGTGTGGGCCCATGACAGTATATCATTCTGTCGATCAGGCGGAACAAATGTCTTGCCCGGTGGGATTTGGTCTAACGTCACAGGGGAGAGCGTATGAAAAACCCTGGAGGGAAGGATAAGACGAGGTTCATCATTCTCTTCCTGGGTAGAAAGCATAGAGCGAGACAGGGCGTCTGCCTTGTTATTCTTACTCCCAGACAAATAGTTGATGGAGAAGTGAAAGCGGGAGAAAAACAAGGACCAGCGGGCTTGGCGAGGATTCAGACGCTGAGCGGTTTGTAAGTACGTCAGATTCTTATGGTCTGTATAGACCTGGAAAGGATGTTTCGCTCCTTCCAGCAAGTGACGCCACTCCTCCAAGGCTAATCTCAAGGCGAGCAGTTCCCTATCCCCAATGGTATAGTTTCTCTCTGCCGGTGAAAAGGTTTTAGCAAAGAAGAAACACGGCCTTTTTCTACCTGCACCGTTCTTTTGATACAAGACCGCACCAGCACCCACTGAAGAGGCATCAACCTCTAAGAGGAAGGGCTTACTCTCATCGGGTCTTTGAAGAACGGGAGCAGTTGAAAAGTGTCTTTTTACTGCCTCAAAAGCCTGAGATGTCTCAGTAGACCAGGCTTTGGGATTAGCACCTTTCTTAGTCAAGGCCACCAAAGGGGCCACCAAAGTAGAAAAATGGGGTATGAACTGCCTGTAATAATTTATAAATCCTAAGAAGCGTTGCACCGCCTTCAAGGAATGAGGTTCGGACCATTGCAGGACAGCAGAGAGCTTCGCAGGATCCATAGCCAGACCCTCTTGTGAGATAATGTAACCCAAAAAAGGCAATGAGGACTGCTCGAATACACATTTCTCGAGTTTAGCAAACAATGAGTGCTCCCTTAAACGGGAAAGGACACGAACGACATCCTGACGATGAGTCTCCAGATCAGGAGAAAAAATCAGGATGTCGTCCAGATACACCACTACTGAGGATAACAGTAAATCCCTGAACACATCATTTACGAAGTCCTGAAATACTGCGGGTGCATTACATAACCCAAAAGGCATGACGAGGTATTCATAGTGACCGTCTCGGGTGTTAAAAGCGGTCTTCCATTCGTCACCCTTTCGAATTCGTACCAAGTTATACGCACCCCGCAGATCCAACTTCGTAAAAACTTGAGCTCCTCTCAGTCTGTCAAAGAGCTCCGAAATTAAAGGTAATGGGTATTTGTTCTTTATTGTGATTGCGTTGAGACCCCTGTAATCTATGCAGGGACGCAAATCACCCTCTTTCTTCCGAACAAAGAAAAACCCAGCTCCCGCGGGAGAGACAGACTTACGAATGAACCCCTTCTCTAAGCTCTCTCTTATATAGGTCGACATGGCCTCCGACTCAGGTATCGACAGGGGGTAAACCCTGCCTTTAGGTGGAACCGAACCTGGGATAAGGTCTATGGCACAGTCATACGGCCTATGGGGTGGAAGAACCTCAGCACCCTGTTTGGAGAACACGTCAGCGAAATCCAAATAGGGTGTAGGTATGGGAGAGAGATCAGTTGATGCAACTGCAACGACCTTAGGTGGTAAGGGAAGACATCGGGACTGACATTTCGAACCCCAACTAATAATGCTGTCAGACTCCCAGTCAATGTGAGGAGCATGAGTCCGAAGCCATGGAAGACCCAGAAGGACGTCGTCTATACCCTCAGGCAAAACAAGAAAAGAAATCTCCTCTATGTGACCCTGAGACAGGGAAAGGCGCAAGGGAACTGTCCTCAATGTAATGGAGTCAGACAACATAGTTCCATTAACAACACGGACAGGAATAGGCGCCTCTAACATGATAGAGGGAATATTGTGTCCCTTTACAAATCCTGAGGACACAAAAATCCCGTCAGCTCCGGAATCCACAAAAGCCATAATAGGCCATGTATTCTCAGATAACGAGAGCTGACCTGGGATACAACACTTAGAGGGTGCAGAAGACGTCTCTAGTAACCCCCCTCTAATGGTTACTAGGCCAGGGAGTTTCCCTGACGACTAGGACACTTGTTGGCATAGTGCCCAGCCTGACGACATACGTAACATATAGGAGGACGAGACTTGCGTAGTCTGGAGAACGTATGACCTAACTCCATAGGAGTGGGAGATGTTTCAGATGCTGAGGAAGATGGTAGTGGACCCTCAACAACTGGAATAGCCCGATGCTTAGGGCGTGAGGAAGAGACCTCGAGTCTACGTTCCTTATGGCGTACATCGATCCTCGTTGCTACTGTGATCAAGTCCTCCAGAGAAGCAGGGACTTCACGAGTAGCAAGGGCATCCTTGACATAGCCAGCCAACCCTCTCCAGAAGATAGGAATCAACACCTTCTCTGGCCAATCTAGTTCTGCCACCAGAGTTCTAAAAGCAATGGCATAAGAACTAGTGGATAACGAACCCTGAGATAGATCTAACAGTCTCAGGGCCACATCATGGGTAACCTGCGGACCCATGAATACCGCCTTAAGAGCATCAAGAAAGTCTTGATGTCTCAGAGTAATCACATCAGAGCGCTCCCATAGGGGAGTCGCCCATTCTAAGGCTTTGTCCTGAAGTAAGGAGATGATAAAGCCTACTCTGGACCTCTCCGTAGAGAAGCGAGAAGAGTTAACCTCTAGGTGTATCTGACACTGACTAATGAAACCACGACATGATCTGGCATCGCCAGAATATCTGTTTGGTAGAGCAAGTCCAGGATCATGTGCAGATGTCACCATGGTCTGAGGTTTATCCTCTATACTCTTGAGCCGTGACTCAAGTACTTGTATGTAACGGTGTAACTGCTGATATTCTGCCATAACTGCCAGACCCTTGGCTCAGTCCTAATGTTACGGGGGGCTGTCTGATAATAACCGAAAGGAGTATCAGACAGTCAGGGTCCACCGTGCAAAGACTTTGCTGCAGACTATGGCAGAGTGCAATACCTCTGTTAACTCACAGAAGGATATAATAAGTAAGTAACGCAATTACTCCCTTACTTGGAGGGTGTGTGGAATGATCTCTGTTAATAATCACAGAGACAAAGGCAATGTGTGCGAAATGGCACCTACCTAGGTCCGCTCTTCTAGTGGTGCAAAAGAGACGAACAGCAGCGTAAGCCGCACAAAGCTCCTACCTGCGTTCGCTCCACTAGTGTGCGAGGACACGAACCACTAGATATGGCACCTGCCTAGGTCCGCTCTTCTAGTGGTGCAAAAGAGACGAACAGCAGCGTAAGCCGCACAAAGCTCCTACCTCTGTTCGCTCCCCTAGTGTGCGAGGATACGAACAACTGCCAGACGCAGTATAAGGAACGTTACCCTAGCGGCAACGTCCACCTACGAGTACAATCACAAGGCCCAGCCAGACCATGTGCCTCAGGCACCTGCCTATGTCCGCTCCCCTAAGAGGTAAGGATACGGACAGCAGCCGAAGCTGTAAGGTATAAGAACGCTACCCTGCCGGTAGCGCTCACCTAGCATAGACAGAGGAATGCCTAGAGGAACGCGCACAGAGCGTCTACTCATATGCATGAACCAAGAGGACTGAGCACCATGCGGCGTGTGTCAGGGTCTTATATAGACTCTGTGCCTCATCCAAGATGGAGGACACCAGAGCCAATCCGCTTCCAGAACGACAGGAGTGACGTCATGCTGGCCTATCACCGAGCAAGACGTCACAAGCACATGACCAGCGACCAATCGGCATAGAAGGTGTCAGAGACATGTGACCTCGTGTCAGCGATGATGTCACCCGCACATGTGCAATGGCTCCAAGATTGGACTTAGTCTCCGGCGCTCGCACATGTGCAGTAGCAAGAAATCTGGACTTAGTCTCCAGCGCTCGCACATGTGCAGTAGCAAGAAATCTGGACATAGTCTCCAGTGCTCGCAGCAACCGTAACACTATCTATCTAGATATATATAGATATATATATATATAGGCATCTACCTTACAAAATGTGGGTCGTCATAGTCCCACTGATGTCCAACCTAACACTCCCGAACCCACGGTGATGCTCCCCGATAAATTCTCTGGGGAGAAAAACCTATTCCGGACGTTTAGAGAGAGCTGCCGATTTCTTTTCACTCTCCGACCTTGGTCCTCAGGGGACGAGACTCAGCGGGTGGGAATCGTTATGTCGTTACTTAGAGGGGATCCCCAGGCCTGGGCGTTTTCCCTACCCCCTTCGGCCCCAGAACGACATTCGGTTGACCTCTTCTTTGACTCCCTCGGGGTGATATATGATGAACCAGACCGAGTACGGGTGGCTGAGGACAGGACTATGTGTCTCACTCAGGTAAATCACACTGCTGAGCAATATTGTTCTGAGTTTCAGCAATGGTCCACTGAGGTACGGTGGAATGATTCTGCACTCAGGTGCCAGTTCTGGAGAGGTCTTTTGGGCTCACTGAAAGACGCCTTGGCTCTGCACCCTCCTCCCAGTACGTTGGACGAAGCAATGACGGGTGCAGTTTGCATGGACCGTAGATTACGGGAAAGAAGAGGTACCATGCGTGAGACTCCTCCCACTCTGCCTAGGACGCCTCCTTTGCCAGCTACGGAGCACATGGAAGTTGGAGCCGTCAGTCCGGATGAGAAAGAGAGGAGAAGACGGCGGGATCTCAAGCTGTGTTTCTATTGTGGACACCATGGACACTGGAGGAAGGACTGCCCAGCTTGCCCCCCCCGCTAAACAGTCGTCGGGAAACTTCTAAGTCTGGGTGACGGCCGAGGAGGTTGCCCAGACTATCAGGTACCTTTCCTCTCCTCCAATAAGATACTTCTAAATGTTGTCCTCCGGGTCAAGGAGTCAGTCTGGTCAACTACTGCCTTTGTTGATTGTGGGTCCGCTATGAACTTCATTGACTCTAGATGTGTTCAAAGATTAGAGTGAGGTTAGATGGACCTAGCCAACTCCTGATAATTGATAAAACACTATTGTCTCAAAACTGCATTCGGTTTGCTACAGAAACATTTACTCTGGTGATCGGGTCTCTGCATTCTGAACTGATTTCTTGTTTTGTAATGGACAACCTCCCGGCTGTCTAAAGGCCACTTTACACGCTGCGATATTGTTACCGATATCGCTAGCGTGCGTACCCGCCCCCATCGGTTGTGCGTCATGGGCAAATCGCTGCCCGTGGCGCACAACATCGCCCGGACCCGTCACACTATTTACCTGCCTAGCGACGTCACTGTGACCGGCAAACCGCCTCCTTTCTAAGGAAGCGGTTCATTCGGCGTCTCAGCGACGTCACTAAGCGGCCTCCCAATAAAAGCTAAGGGGGCGGAGATGAGCGGCACGAACATCCCGCCCACCTCCTTCCTTCCTTCCTCATTTTGGGCGGCCGCAGGTATGGTGAGGTTCCTCGTTCCTGCGGTGTCACACATAGCAATGTGTGCTGTCGCAGGAACGACGAACAACCTCCGTCCTGCAACAGCAATGATATTTGGGAACTGGACAGCGTGTTAATGAGCAACGATATGGTGAGTATTATCGCTCGTTAGCAGTTGCTTGTATGTTTCACAAGCAACGACATCGCTAACGAGAACGAATGTGCGTCACAAATTCCGTGACCCCAACGACATCTCTTTAGCAATGTCGTTGCTTGTAAAGCGGCCTTTAGTGTTGGGGTATCCTTGGTTAATGTTGCATAATCCCGTTATTGATTGGGAATGTCGTACCATAATCAAGTGGAGTTCTGCCTGTCATAAAAGGTGTTTAAAAACCATATCTGTGTCCTCTGTAAGTCCTGAGGGTCTTCCGGAATACCTGATGGACTATGGAGATGTATTCTCGGAATTAGAGGCCGAGGTTTTTCCACCTCATCGCCCATATGACTGTGCCATCGATTTGATTCCCAACTCCAAATTGCCCAAGGCCCGTTTATATCACCTCTCAGGTCCAGAAAGGGCTGCTATTAGTGTTGAGCGAGTATACTTGTCACTACTCGGTACTCGCACGAGTATCACTGTACTCGGGCTACTCGGCGGGGACCGAGTAATCTCGCGATACTCGTGCTGTACTCGTGGTCTTCATCCCTGCATGTTGGCGCTCTTTTGAGAGCCAGCCCTCATGCAGGGATTGGCTGGCAGACCACTGCAATGCCACAGCCCTGTTAGTTGTGGAATTGCAGTGATTGGCCGGCCTGCACAGCGTGACCGAGCCTTTATACCGGCGGGCGCGCTGTGCTCTGCACACAGCCATCCAGACAGTCAGTGCAGGGAGAGTGTTGCTGCTTCAGGGAAAGGTTTGCGGCCCTTTATAGTTATTTCCGTAGCAGGGCTGCAAACAGTGTGACCAGAATTCCTTCTCAGGACTATTGTAGTTGTATACAGGCAGGCAGGGTATAGCCAGGTCGGAGTACAGGAGCAGAGTCCTTCTCAGGACTATTGTTGCTGTATACAGGCAGGGCAGGCAGGGTATAGCCAGGTCGGAATACAGGCTAGTGACCAGAAGAGTCCTTCTCAGGACTATTGTAGCTGTATACAGGCAGGCAGGCAGGGTATATAGCCATTCCTAGTGGTGACCGTATACCATCCTTCATCATATCTGGGGCTGGTGTACACAGTTTAAAACAGTCCTGATAGTGTCAGACTTCTCAGTAATTGTCACTCCTAAAAAGCTGTTAGGTTCTTAGTGCATCCGTGCGTGCATTTAAAAACCGCACGTGTGTGCCTGTCGGTGGCAGCGTACAGGTGCACGTTTTGCGCAAACTAGTATATAACGCACAAGTCTAGTGAATAATACACGTCAGTCAGCAGTGTCTGATAGTGTCAAACTTCTCAGTAATTGTCGCTCCTAAAAACCTGTTAGGTTCTTAGTGCGTCCGTGCTTGCATTTAAAAACCGCACGTGTGTGCCTGTCGGTGGCAGCGTACAGGTGCACGTTTTGCACAAACTAGTATATAACGCACAAGTCTAGTGAATAATACACGTCAGTCAGCAGTGTCTGATAGTGTCAAACTTCTCAGTAATTGTCGCTCCTAAAAACCTGTTAAGTTCTTAGTGCGTCCGTGCTTGCATTTAAAAACCGCACGTGTGTGCCTGTCGGTGGCAGCGTACAGGTGCACGTTTTGCACAAACTAGTATATAACGCACAAGTCTAGTGAATAATACACGTCAGTCAGCAGTGTCTGATAGTGTCAAACTTCTCAGTAATTGTCGCTCCTAAAAACCTGTTAGGTTCTTAGTGCGTCCATGCTTGCATTTAAAAACCACACGTGTGTGCCTGTCGGTGGCAGCGTACAGGTGCACGTTTTTCACAAACTAGTATATAACGCACAAGTCTAGTGAATAATACACGTCAGTCAGCAGTGTCTAATAGTGTCAAACTTCTCAGTAATTGTCGCTCCTAAAAACCTGTTAGGTTCTTATTGCGTCCGTGCTTGCATTTAAAAACCGCACGTGTGTGCCTGTTGGTGGCAGCGTACAGGTGCACTTGTGTGCGTTTTGCACAAACTTGGATATAACACACAAGTCTAGTGAATACACGTCAGCACAGCATTGCAAAATGCGCAAGGGCGTTGGCAACGAACAAGGAAGTGGACGTGATGGTGGTGCAGGCAGAGGCTGAGGTCGTGGGCAAGCTCTAATTTCGCCACAACAAAGGGCCACATCTACTCGCTCGCACGTCCTGTCCCAAATTTTTGGGGACCGCAGCAGTACACCGCTCTTGAACCAAGACCAGTGTCAACAGGTTGTTAGTTGGATAGCGGATAATGCTTCCAGTCAGATTGGCACCACCACAAACACTCTGTCTTCCACACGGTCAAGTGTCAGTAGCCGTGATACTGCACCGCACATTTCAGAACCTGATCCTCCTTCCTACCACCAGGCTAAGTACACGTCCACGGACATTACTGATCCCACACTTGGACACTCGGAAGAGCTGTTCACGTTTCCATTCGCACATTCTGGCCTCTCGCCAGCTCCTGTTGAAGTGGGTCATGAGGAGATCGTATGTACAGATGCCCAAATATTTGAGCAGCCACGTTTTCACGAAGTTGGCAACGTGTCTCAACAAGGGGTGGACGATGATGAGACACAATTGTCAGGAAGTCAGGAGGAGGAGCAGGGTGCAGAAGAGGAAGACGACGTGGCAGATGATCCAGTAACTGACCCAACCTGGCAGGAGGATATGCAGAGCGAGGACAGCAGTGCACAGGGGGAGGGAGGCGTAGCATCCCAACAGGAAGTAAGAAGCAGGGTGGTGGCCCCAGGCAGAAGTCAGGCAACCGTTCCCCGGAACAACAACACGATACAAGGTGCCTGTACAAATGTTAGGTCTTCCCGAGTCTGGCAGTTTTTTAAGTTGGCTCAAGATGATTCTAAAAAGGCCATTTGCAACACCTGCCATGCCAGCATCAGCAGGGGTACCAAAACTAGCAGCCTGACCACCACCAGCATGATCAGGCACATGCCAGCCAAGCACCCGACTTTGTGGGATGTACAACAGAGTCGAGGAGCAGTGCTTGCTGATGTCACTGCTACGTCTTCGCTTGTTGTGCATGCGAGCCAATCCCCTGTCCATGCTGCCTGCGAACAAGCCTCCTCCGGCCCTGCACCTGCAGTTGCCTACGCAGAAATAACACCATCATCAAGCACGTCCTTGTCCCAGTGCAGCGTTCAGTTATCCATTCAGCAAACCTTTGAACGCAGGCACAAATACACTGCCAACGCTCCACATGCCACAGTTCTAAATGCTAACATTTCGCGACTGCTTGCGCTGGAAATGTTGCCTTTTAGGCTGGTGGAGACAGAAGCATTCCGCGACCTGATGGCAGCAGCTGTCCCACGTTACTCGGTCCCCAGCCGCCACTATTTCTCCCGGTGTGCCGTCCCCGCATTGCATTACCACGTGTCACAAAACATCACACGTGCCCTGAACAACGCTGTTTCAGCCAAAGTCCACCTAACCACAGACACGTGGACAAGTGCTTGTGGGCAAGGCCGCTATATCTCGTTGACGGCACACTGGGTTAATATTGTGGAAGCTGGGACCCAGTCTGAGCGAGGGACGGAACACGTCCTTCCCACACCAAGGTTTGCAGGCCGTACCTCAGTCAGGGTTTCACCCACACTCTACAGCTCCGGAATGTCATGCTCCTCAGCCTCCTCCTCCTCCTGCGCATCCTCATCCACTTTACCCTCCATACCAGTCCCAAGCTGGAAGCACTGCAGCACTGCCTCGGCGAAGCGGCAACAGGCTGTGCTGAAGCTAATCTGCATAGGTGACAAACCCCACAATGCAGAAGAGGTGTGGACAGCTCTGAAACAGCAGGCAGATCACTGGCTCACACCTCTGAACCTAAAGCCAGGAAAGGTCATGTGTGACAATGGCCAGAACCTGGTGGCGGCTTTGAGGCGAGGCCAGCTGACACATGTTCCATGCGTGGCCCATGTGCTCAACCTCGTGGTTCAGCGGTTTCTAAAGTCATACCCAGAGCTGTCTGATCTGCTGGTAAAAGTTCGCCGCCTGTCTGCACATTTTCGAAAGTCACCTACTGCTTCAGCCGGCCTTGCCGGCTTTCAGCGCCGTTTGCATCTTCCGGCTCACAGACTGGTGTGTGATGTCCCCACGCGTTGGAATTCAACTCTGCACATGTTGGTCAGGATATGTGAGCAGAAGAGGGCAGTTGTTGAGTACCTGCATCACCTAAGCCGTCGGGAAATGGGTCAAACTCCACACAAAACACCTGAGGAGTGGATGTCCGACCTATGTACCATCCTCCAAAACTTTGAGGACTCCACCAAGATGGTGAGTGGTGATGACGCCATTATTAGCGTCACCATACCGCTTCTCTGCCTTCTAAAATGGTCTCTGCTCAAAAACAAACATGATGCATTGCAGGCGGAGCGCGATGAGTTGGAGCAAGAAACAGTAGTGGGTGTGGGTGATAACACACAGCCCAGCCTCGTCTCATCACAACGTGCAGTGGAGGACTATGACGAGGAGGAGGATGAAGACATGGAGCAACTCTCCGGCCAAATTGAGGATATGACATGCACACCAGTCATATCCTCGGTTCAGCGTGGCTGGCCAGAGGACAGGGTAGATGAAGAGGAGGAGGAGGAGGACAGCATGTTCAGTCATCGTGTTGGTCAGGATACTGAAGTACTGGCTGTTAAGAGTCTGGCGCACATGGCTGACTTTATGGTAAGCTGCCTGTCTCGTGACCCTCGCGTTAAGAACATCTTGGCCGACAATCATTACTGGTTGGTAACACTGTTAGACCCACGCTACAAGGAGAACTTTATGTCTCTTATTCCCGAGGCGGAGAGGTCAGCCAAAATGCAGCAGTTCCGGAAGGCCATAGTCACGGAAGTAGGCAAAGCATTCCCATCACAAAACGCTAGCGGCATAGGTCAGGAATCAGTGGACAACCAAGGCGTACAGCCGAGAGGTGCACAAGTCCAATCCGCCAGAGGTAGGGGAACAGTCTTTAAGATGTAGGACTGTTTTCTCAGCCCCTCACGTACCACAGCCCCTGAGGTCCGGGGTAGTGCCACAAGAAATCCTAAGTTTGCCCAGATGCTCAAGGAGTACCTTGCAGATCGAACAACTGTACTCCGACATTCCTCTGTGCCTTACAATTATTGGGTATCCAAGCTGGACACGTGGCATGAAATTGCTCTCTACGCCTTGGAAGTCCTGGCCTGCCCTGTCTCTAGCGTTTTGTCAGAGCGTGTTTTTAGTGCCGCAGGTGGAATCATTACAGATAAACGCAGCCGCCTGTCAACTGAAAATGCTGACAGGCTGACTCTGATCAAGATGAACAAGGGTTGGATTGAGCCAGACTTCACCACACCACCAGCAAATGAGAGCGGAATTTAAAGTTTGTAACGGGAATTTGCCATGTACCTCCACTCACCCATGGGTACACACTTCTGGACTTTGGATAATCGCTGGACTGCTCCTCCTTCTCCTCATGCGCCACCATGATGACCGTTACAATAGTTAGGCCGTTGTTTCAGGTATACCCCCAGTGGTAAATTTTTTCGCCCATTCTTTCAGAATGGACATTACAACGATAGGAGACCCGCTCTTTTGCAATGGGAACAATGTTTTGAGGCCCTCATGCACATCTCTATCCAGGGACAATGTGGAGCCTCCCAATTTTTGGCTGCCCTGCCAAAGGGCTATACTACAATAGACCCACTTCCTTACAATGGGCACTTCAGGTTTACAGGCCCTCATGCACGTCTCTATCCAGGGACAATGTGGAGCCTCCCAATTTTTGGCTGCCCTGCCAAAGGGCTATACTACAATAGACCCACTTCCTTACAATGGGCACTTCAGGTTTACAGGCCCTCATGCACGTCTCTATCCAGGGACAATGTGGAGCCTCCCAATTTTTGGCTGCCCTGCCAAAGGGCTTTACTACAATAGACCCACTTCCTTACAATGGGCACTTCAGGTTTACAGGCCATCATGCACGTCTCTATCCAGGGACAATGTGGAGCCTCCCAATTTTTGGCTGCCCTGCCAAAGGGCTATACTACAATAGACCCACTTCGTTACAATGGGCACTTCAGGTTTATGGGCCCTCATGCACGTCTCTATCCAGGGACAATGTGGAGCCTCCCAATTTTTGGCTGCCCTGCCAAAGGGCTATACTACAATAGACCCACTTCCTTACAATGGGCACTTCAGGTTTATGGGCCCTCATGCACGTCTCTATCCAGGGACAATGTGGAGCCTCCCAATTTTGGCTGCCCTGCCAAACGGCTATACTACAATAGACCCACTTCCTTACAATGGGCACTTCAGTTTTACAGGCCCTCATGCACGTCACTAGCCAGGGACAACGTGGAGCCTCCCAATTTTTGGCTGCCCTGCCTAAGGGCTATACTACAATAGACCCACTTCCTTACAATGGGCACTTCAGGTTTACAGGCCATCATGCACATCTGTATGCAGGGGCATTGGTGAACCTCACAATTTTGGACTTCCCTGGCAAAGGAAAATACTACAAAGACTCACTTCCTCAAAATTGGCACATTAGACTCAAGAGGCCTTCATGTTCGTCTCTTCTCAGGGACATCGGAGTGCCACACAATGTTTTAACGTAAAATCTTTCATGTAATCTCAAAAAGTAACATACACCAGCTCTATCTCACTATTGGGTATGTGCCCTTAACATTTCCGCCATGAAAATTCATTTTGGTGTCATTTTGGAAGGTTTTCTGGCAAGTCTGTAAAAATGGCATAAAACTCGGATAAAATTGTTCACAGCTGTGACTTTTGAGTAATAAATGCTTCAAGGGGTCTTCCCTATTCTGTTGCCATGTCATTTGAGCACTCTTCTGAGACTTTTGTGACACTTGTAGGGTTTCTACATGCTGCCGGGGGGTCATTTCATAAAAATACTCGGGTCTCCCATAGGATAACATTGGGCTCGGTGCTCGGGCCGAGTACACGAGTATCTTGGGATGCTCGGCCCGAGCCTCGAGCACCCGAGCTTTTTAGTACTCGCTCATCACTAGCTTCTATGAAATCTTACATATCTGACAGTATATGTACCGCCCCGCGGGCTCGGCTGCGACCGCCGAGCCGCTCGGATCAGTGCTTGTATGGTGGGTGGCTCGAGCTCCTCACGGACCTGGGGGTCACGTTGCTCTGCAAGGGGGTTGGTGCTACACGCAGGGACTTCGGTGGGGAAGTTCCATGGCCGGGGCCGCAGGGGTTTGGAAGGGATGTAAGTTCGTAACGCCACCCACGGATTGTGGTGAATAGATGGACACCACCGCTGCCGTTAACTAGGCCTCCCGGGGACGGTGTTGCGCAGCTTGGTGTTGACCCCTCCGTGGGTAGGGGAGTGATGGTCCCGGTGGCCTGAGGGAGGTGCTGGGGCGAGGGGACAGGTGCGTGCTGGATGCTGGTGCGGTGCGGCGCGGTGCGTGGCCCGAAGGCACTAGTGTACTCACTATGACACAATACACTGGAGTCTCTGGTAAACCAAACAGGATGATGAACAGGGCCCGCAGGCGGCTGCAGCTTCTCCCTTATCAGGTTGGTGGTTTCCGCCTTTCTCCTGCACCTCTTTGTGTGAATGTTTGACTCCTATGCCTAAGCAATGGTAGTCCGCTCCCCGGCTTGCTGGTTGTCGGTGGAGCCCTGTTTGCCCACAGACGCTGGCCATTTGGGTCTCTATGCCTTGGCGGTGGCTTTACCCTGTATGGTTGGGCTGTTGTCCTCTAACGGGTCTTGTGTGGGAAAGGTCCTTAAGTCCTGTCCTCAATCAGTTGATTTGACTCGGCCCTGTCGGTTCGGGGCTTCGTACTGCATCTGAGTACCCCTCCTCCTGGTGCTCCGGTTTCCAATCGGTTCCCCGGCTCGGTACCGGCAGGCCACCACCTGTCCCCGGTCCCTACGGTTCCACCGACTGTAATCCCAGCTCCTGCAGGCGGCCACCACCGTCTGCCTCCTTGCCAGAGGTATAATAGCAAATATACTCCGGCACACTGAGAGAAATGTATGAGAGAAGTCCAAAATGGTGCTCAAAAAATCATTTTTATTATTTTGTATTCTTATAGTATTCCCCGTCCAACGTTTCAACCCGAAGGTTTTCTTCAAGGACTCATTTTTTTACATACGAAAAAAAGGAAAACACATCGTCATACATATGCAATATACATGGATATTATTACAGGAAAGGAAGACACATATGTTGCATTAGTAAGATGAAAAAACAAAAAAAACAAAAAACAAAAGGACAAAAAAACGTAGAGAGCTCTCCACAGATATATACGTAAGGAGTTCCCATGGTAACAGGGATCACACTAATGAGATCTACAGGGTATGTTATGACGTAACAAAGAGCAGAGATGGGTGACATACCTATGTCAAATTAGAGTAAACATTTTTCTGAATAGGTTTTCAGAGGAGCACCCAGGTGTATCAGGCAGATATGGAGATTCTCATGTCAGAATTACGCTATGAGAGTAAAGAGTACAAAATGTCAATACATATCACTGGATAAAGTACAGGAGGGAAAAATTCAGGAGGGAAAAAAAGGGGGGAGGGAGGGGGATAGCAGGGTATCAAGGGCATACCTGTTGCTTACAAGGTGTCAAGTCATCAAGCAAAGTGGTAGGATATGGAGAAGAAAAGGACCAAGTCCGTCTAATGAACCAAACCGAGACATATATGAATACACAATATGGTATGGGGTTATTGTGATATGAGTATCATATGTGGGTCTACCTTGTGTATGTAGATCGGTGGGCCTAAGGTCTGGAGTGTTATATTATTCACCAAGGGGGAGCCTTAGTGGGTCCGTGCTTATGTTACTGTAGCAATAAGAATGAACAGATTGGTTAGTGCCCGCATGGGCTAGAAAGATATACCACTACCAATAAACAAGTTCAATGGATCCCACATGGGGTAGAATGAACACCAATATAAATATAGATACCATGAAGGAGGTCCCAAATGAATTAAATGTTACATGCAATATTGTAGTTACCGTTAGTATTCAGGGTAAATGCCCAAGGGTCATAAATTGGCTGATAACAGAGAAAATGGAAAGAAGAGGTGGTTAGTTAAAGAGCATAAGATGTTGTAGAAAAAGAGTTGTAAAAAAAGGGGGAAGGTAGGATAGAGATACAGCATACCTCAAATGATGACATTCATATCAAGAACGTCATGGAATATAGATCTGAAGTAGGTTCAGGGTCATGTATCAGGGGTCATGCTTTTGTAAGAATGTAACCTGTTACAACTGATAAGGGGACAGTGTAAGGAGCATAAGATGGTAAGCAGTGTAAGGTGTATAGATAGCGACATAACATACCTCCCTAACAGGCTGTGCAAATTGCATAAACCGTGAGCTGGCCAAAGGCTCTATGGGAAGAGGCGAGAGGGAGTTAGACACAATATGTGTAGGAGCTAGGCGTTGTGGAAGCTGGTACATACCTTGATAGTGAGGGAACCACAGGTGGAGCGTCAGGTGACGCGATAATGCCAGGGGGTGGGCTATTTATACTATGAATAGGGGCGTCCACTTGCTGAGTGGCGTGGAACGCACCTGTGATCATGATGCGGACGTGCGCACGATGACGCGATGCCCCGCGCATGCGCGGTGAAGCAGGACGCCGAGATCTCGGCGCCCCCGCCCCGCGCATGCGCGGAAGGCAGAGCGCTCGCGCCAGTGCCTAAAGAAGCCTGAGCGCGTGCATATCGGGGCACACGGCCGGCGCGAGCCCAACGGGGCGGGGCGCCAGTATGACGCCGCGCCTCGTGAACGCGCGCAGGGCACCCCGCGCACGCGCTACAGTGAACGTGAGTTTAGAGCAGTGGGGGACAGTGTCACTATACAAACCATACCATAGTGAACGATATAGTGAAGGTGATGTGCTGGAAACAGGTGCGATCAGGGGACATGAGAGACCTAAGGGTAAAAGGAGAAGAGTTAGTGATTTATAGCTGGCATGTACAGTTAAACAGTTACATCCCTACATGATTGTATATCTATACAATGCATACATACACATATGTATTTATCTCACACTCAGCCATAAGAGGTGAGATATATGAGTACAATAGGAAGCAAACAGAAATACAATGAGGAGGCTAACAGGTTCCATCATATTCCCCATTTAACTCATTGGGTTCCAGGGTTCTTAAAGCAAACATGAATACAATAAAAAAAGGGCTAATAGATTACATCATATTCCCTGTTTAACCCATTGGGTTCCAGGGTTCTCAAAGTGTGTATCCAAAAGGCCTCACGTTGTTTGAGGATTCTAATCCTGTTACCACCCCTTCTTATCGGAGGTACATGTTCAATAATTTGATATTTGAGTTGGGCCACGGTGTGTCCATGTGTCACAAAGTGATGTGGAATAGGTAGTAATACCTGTTGGCAGCGGATGGTCAATTTATGCTTGTTGATCCGGTCTCGGATATGTTGGGTGGTTTCCCCAACATATCCGAGACCACAGGGACACTTTATGAGATATATCACGAATGAGGAGTCATATGTCAGGTAATCACAAATATGAAATACTTTGCCCGTATGAGGATGGGTGAACGTGTCTCCCAGAGTCAGGTTATTGCACTGTAAACAATGTAAACAGGGATAATTACCAACCTTAGGGGTTCCTAAGAAGGTTTGGCGTGATACTCTTGTGGATGACCCAATATCTGCCCTCACTAGGTTGTCTCTTAGGTTCTTGGATCTCTTGTAGCAAAATAGAGGAGGCTGAGAAAACTCGGACACTGTGGGATATGAGGTATGTAATAGTGGCCAATGTTTTGCAATAATGCCTTTGATCAATGGTGAAAATGGGTGGTAGGTATTGACACACGCCAGGCGGGGAGTATCGGCTTGTGTCGTGTCAGACCGTGACCTGCGGTTGTTAGCTATGTGGGCTGGATAGCCTCTGGACATGAATTTAGAGCCCATTTCCTGGAGTCTCAACTCACGCTTGTCAGGGTCGGACACAATTCTTTCCACTCTTTTGTGTTGTGAGATGGGAAGAGCTTTTTTGGTATAAGCTGGATGACAGCTCTAGAAATGGAGGAGACTGTTCCTGTCCGTCGATTTTACAAAAAGGTCGGTATCAATCCGGCCTTCGGGTGAGATTTGTATGAGAATATCAAGAAAGCTGATGGAACGAGGGTCATGGTGTATGGTAAACGTCAAGCCCGTCCTGTATGTATTGATCTGCTGAAAGAAGGTGTTCAAGGAGGAAAAATTGCCATGCCAAATCATGAAAATATCATCTATGAACCTCTTCCATAGCACTGAGTGTTTCTTCCATAAGGGATTCTCATATACATAAAGGGCCTCAAAATGTGCCATGTAAATATTGGCGTACGGGGGTGCCATGTTGGACCCCATGGCAGTGCCCCTGCGCTGTAGAAAAAACGCATCTTCAAACATGAAGAAATTGTTACCTAATACTAGATGGATGAGGTCCATACAAAACGAATGTTGAGTGGTGGTAAAAGAGCCCTGTAAATCGAGGAACCAGTCCACCGCTTGAATCCCGTCTGTGTGTTCGATACTAGTGTATAAACTGTTTATATCTAGTGTGACCAGTAAACTCTCAGTTGGGATGGTAGACAATTGGCGTAAGTGTCCAAGGAAGTCTGATGTGTCTCTAAGGTATGATGGTATAGTAGGGATTAATGGTGTGAGAACCCTGTCTATGGTAATGGCCAGGGGTGACAACACCGAATCGGTGGACGCGACGATAGGACGGCCAGGGGGTGACCGCAAGTTCTTGTGAATTTTAGGTAGGGTGTAAAACACTGGTATGACCGGATCAGGTTTAATCAGAAATTCTGCTAGTTTGTTATCTATAGTGCCGTGTAGTAGGTGGTAGTCCACTATGTCCTTTATCTTAACTTGTATTTCCCTTGTAGGGTCCCTATAGATGGGTAAATACGTAGTCCTATCCTCCAATTGTGTGAGGATTTCGGAGACATAGTATGACTTGTCTAGAACTACTATGGCTCCTCCCTTGTCGGCCGGTTTTACGATGATATTGGTGTTGTTTTTTAATGTACGTATAGCTTCATGTTCTTCCGCGTGATGTTACTTTTTACTCTATAATCTCCTTTCTCAATTGACCTAAGAGTCATATCAATGTCCCTAGAGACCAGCGATATATATGTCTCTATGGGATGATAATGTCTTGGGGGGTTGAATTTACTCGGTTGTCTGAGATTGAGATTATGTAGAGTAAATGAGCCAAGATTGTTGTTGGTACTAGACGGCAGTGTGTCAGTCTTGTTGTTCGAAAAGTGGGCTTTAAGTCGCAATGTCCTATAGAACCGCCTGAGTTCCTAATCTAACTGGAAGGTGTCAAAAGAAGGGGTAGGACAGAACGTCAAGCCTTTTTGTAATACCTGTGTCTCAATAAGGGAAAGATTGTATGAAGAAATATTAAACACCAAATTGTTCATACCTGTGAACGAGTCTGTACTCGATATGGTGTGTAGGTTTTTCCTCTTCCCCCTCCTGGTCGCCCTCTTGATGTCTGTCTTTGATCTAAAAAATTGGAGGGTCGAGAGAAGTATGATTCACTGTCCGAGCCTGAAGAAGCTGAATATCGAGAGGGACCAGGTGGTCGTCTGGGGTAGTTGTCTGATGACCGCCACCTATATACACGGTCCTTGGAGTAATCCTCCTGGTCACGGATGAACTTTTGGCGTTTCCTGTCTTGCAGGGTCTTTTGGAAGTCAGCAATGGTCTCTTTAGTCTTTTGCCGGATCCTGTCCCATTCAGCGATAGGTAGGCTGTTTGCAAACTGGTCTTCAATGGATCGAATTTTGGGGCCAAGTTCTTCAATCTCCTTTTGTAGGAATTCTATAGTCAAAATAATTATGTCCATGGAACATTTATTTAGTATGCTCTCAAATTTAGAGCAGTAATCAGCATTTTCAGCAAAAAGAGTAGGTCTAAGGGACACCCTTAATCCCCTAGGTATCCGTTGCACTTTATGATACTGTGCCAAAGTGGCACAATGTAATTCAAAAGCGGTCCGTTTTCTGAGTTCTTTCTCATAATCGCGGGTGCGTATTTCCTCAGAGGGGGTAGATAAAAATGAGTCTGGAATCGTGACTTTCGCAAGTATGTCTGTCACTTCTGTAGCTCTGTATGAAAAAGTAGTGAATGACATGGGTAAGAAAAATAGGTACAAAAATTAGGGAAAGCGGGAGCACAGATCAAAAAAGAGTCAATTTTGTACAAAAAGGACCTGGCTCGACCACTATTATCAATAGGTGCTCTGGAGAAAAAAATAATCAATACAATAGCAAATATACTCCGGCACACTGAGAGAAATGTATGAGAGAAGTCCAAAATGGTGCTCAAAAAATCATTTTTATTATTTTGTATTCTTATAGTATTCACCGTCCAACGTTTCAACCCGAAGGTTTTCTTCAAGGACTGATTTTTTTACATACGAAAAAAAGGAAAACACATCGTCATACATATGCAATATACATGGATATTATTACAGGAAAGGAAGACACATATGTTGCATTAGTAAGATGAAAAAACAAAAAAACAAAAAACAAAAGGACAAAAAAACGTAGAGAGCTCTCCACAGATATATACGTAAGGAGTTCCCATGGTAACAGGGATCACACTAATGAGATCTACAGGGTATGTTATGACGTAAAAAAGAGCAGAGATGGGTGACATACCTATGTCAAATTAGAGTAAACATTTTTCTGAATAGGTTTTCAGAGGAGCACCCAGGTGTATCAGGCAGATACGGAGATTCTCATGTCAGAATTACGCTATGAGAGTAAAGAGTACAAAATGTCAATACATATCACTGGATAAAGTACAGGAGGGAAAAATTCAGGAGGGAAAAAAAGGGGGGAGGGAGGGGGATAGCAGGGTATCAAGGGCATACCTGTTGCTTACAAGGTGTCAAGTCATCAAGCAAAGTGGTAGGATATGGAGAAGAAAAGGACCAAGTCCGTTTAATTAACCAAACCGAGACATATATGAATACACAATATGGTATGGGGTTATTGTGATATGAGTATCATATGTGGGTCTACCTTGTGTATGTAGATCGGTGGGCCTAAGGTCTGGAGTGTTATATTATTCACCAAGGGGGAGCCTTAGTGGGTCCGTGCTTATGTTACTGTAGCAATAAGAATGAACAGATTGGTTAGTGCCCGCATGGGCTAGAAAGATATACCACTACCAATAAACAAGTTCAATGGATCCCACATGGGGTAGAATGAACACCAATATAAATATAGATACCATGAAGGAGGTCCCAAATGAATTAAATGAGGTGCGGGGTAGTGCCACAAGAAATCCTAAGTTTGCCCAGATGCTCAAGGAGTACCTTGCAGATCGAACAACTGTACTCCGACATTCCTCTGTGCCTTACAATTATTGGGTATCCAAGCTGGACACGTGGCATGAAATGGCTCTCTACGCCTTGGAAGTCCTGGCCTGCCCTGTCTCTAGCGTTTTGTCAGAGCGTGTTTTTAGTGCCGCAGGTGGAATCATTACAGATAAACGCAGCCGCCTGTCAACTGAAAATGCTGACAGGCTGACTCTGATCAAGATGAACAAGGATTGGATTGGGCCAGACTTCACCACACCACCAGCAAATGAGAGCGGAATTTAAAGTTTGTAACGGGAATTTGCCATGTACCTCCACTCACCCATGGGTACACACTTCTGGACTTTGGATAATCGCTGGACTGCTCCTCCTTCTCCTCATGCGCCACCATGATGACCGTTACAATAGTTAGGCCGTTGTTTCAGGTATACCCCCAGTGGTAAATTTTTTCGCCCATTCTTTCAGAATGGACATTACAACGATAGGAGACCCGCTCCTTTGCAATGGGAACAATGTTTTGAGGCCCTCATGCACATCTCTATCCAGGGACAATGTGGAGCCTCCCAATTTTTGGCTGCCCTGCCAAAGGGCTATACTACAATAGACCCACTTCCTTACAATGGGCACTTCAGGTTTACAGGCCCTCATGCACGTCTCTATCCAGGGACAATGTGGAGCCTCCCAATTTTTGGCTGCCCTGCCAAAGGGCTATACTACAATAGACCCACTTCCTTACAATGGGCACTTCAGGTTTACAGGCCCTCATGCACGTCTCTATCCAGGGACAATGTGGAGCCTCCCAATTTTTGGCTGCCCTGCCAAAGGGCTTTACTACAATAGACCCACTTCCTTACAATGGGCACTTCAGGTTTACAGGCCATCATGCACGTCTCTATCCAGGGACAATGTGAAGCCTCCCAATTTTTGGCTGCCCTGCCAAAGGGCTATACTACAATAGACCCACTTCGTTACAATGGGCACTTCAGGTTTATGGGCCCTCATGCACGTCTCTATCCAGGGACAATGTGGAGCCTCCCAATTTTTGGCTGCCCTGCCAAAGGGCTATACTACAATAGACCCACTTCCTTACAATGGGCACTTCAGGTTTATGGGCCCTCATGCACGTCTCTATCCAGGGACAATGTGGAGCCTCCCAATTTTGGCTGCCCTGCCAAACGGCTATACTACAATAGACCCACTTCCTTACAATGGGCACTTCAGGTTTACAGGCCCTCATGCACGTCTCTAGCCAGGGACAACGTGGAGCCTCCCAATTTTTGGCTGCCCTGCCTAAGGGCTATACTACAATAGACCCACTTCCTTACAATGGGCACTTCAGGTTTACAGGCCATCATGCACATCTGTATGCAGGGGCATTGGTGAACCTCACAATTTTGGACTTCCCTGGCAAAGGAAAATACTACAAAGACTCACTTCCTCAAAATTGGCACATTAGACTCAAGAGGCCTTCATGTTCGTCTCTTCTCAGGGACATCGGAGTGCCACACAATGTTTTCACGTAAAATCTTTCATGTAATCTAAAAAAGTAACATACACCAGCTCTATCTCACTATTGGGTATGTGCCCTTAACATTTCCGCCATGAAAATTCATTTTGGTGTCATTTTGGAAGGTTTTCTGGCGAGTCTGTAAAAATGGCATAAAACTCGGATAAAATTGTTCACAGCTGTGACTTTTGAGTAATAAATGCTTCAAGGGGTCTTCCCTATTCTGTTGCCATGTCATTTGAGCACTCTTCTGAGACTTTTGTGACATTTGTAGGGTTTCTACATGCTGCTGGGGGGTCATTTCATAAAAATACTCGGGTCTCCCATAGGATAACATTGGGCTCGGTGCTCGGGCCGAGTACACGAGTATCTTGGGATGCTCGGCCCGAGCCTCGAGCACCCGAGCTTTTTAGTACCCGCTCATCACTAGCTTCTATGAAATCTTACATATCTGACAGTATATGTACCGCCCCGCGGGCTCGGCTGCGACCGCCGAGCCACTCGGATCAGTGCTTGTATGGTGGGTGACTCGAGCTCCTCACGGACCTGGGGGTCACGTTGCTCTGCAAGGGGGTTGGTGCTACACGCAGGGACTTCGGTGGGGAAGTTCCATGGCCGGGGCCGCGGT
Source organism: Anomaloglossus baeobatrachus (assembly GCF_048569485.1). NCBI lineage: Eukaryota > Metazoa > Chordata > Amphibia > Anura > Aromobatidae > Anomaloglossus > Anomaloglossus baeobatrachus. The sequence continues at coordinate 311,472,550 of NC_134354.1, forward strand.
GGTTTGGAAGGGATGTAAGTTCGTAACGCCACCCACGGATTGTGGTGAATAGATGGACACCACCGCTGCCGTTAACTAGGCCTCCCGGGGACGGTGTTGCGCAGCTTGGTGTTGACCCCTCCGTGGGTAGGGGAGTGATGATCCCGGTGGCCTGAGGGAGGTGCTGGGGCGAGGGGACAGGTGCGTGCTGGATGTTGGTGCAGTGCGGCGCGGTGCGTGGCCCGAAGGCACTAGTGTACTCACTATGACACAATACACTGGAGTCTCTGGTAAACCAAACAGGATGATGAACAGGGCCCGCAGGCGGCTGCAGCTTCTCCCTTATCAGGTTGGTGGTTTCCGCCTTTCTCCTGCACCTCTTTGTGTGAATGTTTGACTCCTATGCCTAAGCAATGGTAGTCCGCTCCCCGGCTTGCTGGTTGTCGGTGGAGCCCTGTTTGCCCACAGACGCTGGCCATTTGGGTCTCTATGCCTTGGCGGTGGCTTTACCCTGTATGGTTGAGCTGTTGTCCTCTAACGGGTCTTGTGTGGGAAAGGTCCTTAAGTCCTGTCCTCAATCAGTTGATTTGACTCGGCCCTGTCGGTTCGGGGCTTCGTACTGCATCTGAGTACCCCTCCTCCTGGTGCTCCGGTTTCCAATCGGTTCCCCGGCTCGGTACCGGCAGGCCACCACCTGTCCCCGGTCCCTACGGTTCCACTGACTGTAATCCCAGCTCCTGCAGGCGGCCACCACCGTCTGCCTCCTTGCCAGAGGTATAATAGCAAATATACTCCGGCACACTGAGAGAAATGTATGAGAGAAGTCCAAAATGGTGCTCAAAAAATCATTTTTATTATTTTGTATTCTTATAGTATTCCCCGTCCAACGTTTCAACCCGAAGGTTTTCTTCAAGGACTCATTTTTTTACATACGAAAAAAAGGAAAACACATCGTCATACATATGCAATATACATGGATATTATTACAGGAAAGGAAGACACATATGTTGCATTAGTAAGATGAAAAAACAAAAAAAACAAAAAACAAAAGGACAAAAAAACTTAGAGAGCTCTCCACAGATATATACGTAAGGAGTTCCCATGGTAACAGGGATCACACTAATGAGATCTACAGGGTATGTTATGACGTAACAAAGAGCAGAGATGGGTGACATACCTATGTCAAATTAGAGTAAACATTTTTCTGAATAGGTTTTCAGAGGAGCACCCAGGTGTATCAGGCAGATATGGAGATTCTCATGTCAGAATTACGCTATGAGAGTAAAGAGTACAAAATGTCAATACATATCACTGGATAAAGTACAGGAGGGAAAAATTCAGGAGGGAAAAAAAGGAAGGAGGGAGGGGGATAGCAGGGTATCAAGGGCATACCTGTTGCTTACAAGGTGTCAAGTCATCAAGCAAAGTGGTAGGATATGGAGAAGAAAAGGACCAAGTCCGTCTAATGAACCAAACCGAGACATATATGAATACACAATATGGTATGGGGTTATTGTGATATGAGTATCATATGTGGGTCTACCTTGTGTATGTAGATCGGTGGGCCTAAGGTCTGGAGTGTTATATTATTCACCAAGGGGGAGCCTTAGTGGGTCCGTGCTTATGTTACTGTAGCAATAAGAATGAACAGATTGGTTAGTGCCCGCATGGGCTAGAAAGATATACCACTACCAATAAACAAGTTCAATGGATCCCACATGGGGTAGAATGAACACCAATATAAATATAGATACCATGAAGGAGGTCCCAAATGAATTAAATGTTACATGCAATATTGTAGTTACCGTTAGTATTCAGGGTAAATGCCCAAGGGTCATAAATTGGCTGATAACAGAGAAAATGGAAAGAAGAGGTGGTTAGTTAATGAGCATAAGATGTTGTAGAAAAAGAGTTGTAAAAAAAGGGGGAAGGTAAGATAGAGATACAGCATACCTCAAATGATGACATTCATATCAAGAACGTCATGGAATATAGATCTGAAGTAGATTCAGGGTCATGTATCAGGGGTCATGCTTTTGTAAGAATGTAACCTGTTACAACTGATAAGGGGACAGTGTAAGGAGCATAAGATGGTAAGCAGTGTAAGGTGTATAGATAGCGACATAACATACCTCCCTAACAGGCTGTGCAAATTGCATAAACCGTGAGCTGGCCAAAGGCTCTATGGGAAGAGGCGAGAGGGAGTTAGACACAATATGTGTAGGAGCTAGGCGTTGTGGAAGCTGGTACATACCTTGATAGTGAGGGAACCAGAGGTGGAGCGTCAGGTGACGCGATAATGCCAGGGGGTGGGCTATTTATACTATGAATAGGGGCGTCCACTTGCTGAGTGGCGTGGAACGCACCTGTGATCATGATGCGGACGTGCGCGCGATGACGCGATGCCCCGCGCATGCGCGGTGGAGCAGGACGCCGAGATCTCGGCGCCCCCGCCCCGCGCATGCGCGGAAGGCAGAGCGCTCGCGCCAGTGCCTAAAGAAGCCTGAGCGTGTGCATATCGGGGCACACGGCCGGCGCGAGCCCAACGGGGCGGGGCGCCAGTATGACGCCGCGCCTCGTGAACGCGCGCAGGGCACCCCGCGCACGCGCTACAGTGAACGTGAGTTTAGAGCAGTGGGGGACAGTGTCACTATACAAACCATACCATAGTGAACGATATAGTGAAGGTGACGTGCTGGAAACAGGTGCGATCAGGGGACATGAGAGACCTAAGGGTAAAAGGAGAAGAGTTAGTGATTTATAGCTGGCATGTACAGTTAAACAGTTACATCCCTACATGATTGTATATCTATACAATGCATACATACACATATGTATATATCTCACACTCAGCCATAAGAGGTGAGATATATGAGTACAATAGGAAGCAAACAGAAATACAATGAGGAGGCTAACAGGTTCCATCATATTCCCCATTTAACTCATTGGGTTCCAGGGTTCTTAAAGCAAACATGAATACAATAAAAAAAGGGCTAATAGATTACATCATATTCCCTGTTTAACCCATTGGGTTCCAGGGTTCTCAAAGTGTGTATCCAAAAGGCCTCACGTTGTTTGAGGATTCTAATCCTGTTACCACCTCTTCTTATCGGAGGTACATGTTCAATAATTTGATATTTGAGTTGGGCCACGGTGTGTCCATGTGTCACAAAGTGATGTGGAATAGGTAGTAATACCTGTTGGCAGCGGATGGTCGATTTATGCTTGTTGATCCGGTCTCGGATATGTTGGGTGGTTTCCCCAACATATCCGAGACCACAGGGACACTTTATGAGATATATCACGAATGAGGAGTCATATGTCAGGTAATCACGAATATGAAATACTTTGCCCGTATGAGGATGGGTGAACGTGTCTCCCAGAGTCAGGTTATTGCACTGTAAACAATGTAAACAGGGATAATTACCAACCTTAGGGGTTCCTAAGAAGGTTTGGCGTGATACTCTTGTGGATGACCCAATATCTACCCTCACTAGGTTGTCTCTTAGGTTCTTGGATCTCTTGTAGCAAAATAGAGGAGGCTGAGAAAACTCGGACACTGTGGGATATGAGGTATGTAATAGTGGCCAATGTTTTGCAATAATGCCTTTGATCAATGGTGAAAATGGGTGGTAGGTATTGACACACGCCAGGCGGGGAGTATCGGCTCGTGTCGTGTCAGACCGTGACCTGCGGTTGTTAGCTATGTGGGCTGGATAGCCTCTGGACATGAATTTAGAGCCCATTTCCTGGAGTCTCAACTCACGCTTGTCAGGGTCGGACACAATTCTTTCCACTCTTTTGTGTTGTGAGATGGGAAGAGCTTTTTTGGTAAAAGCTGGATGACAGCTCGAGAAATGGAGGAGACTGTTTCTGTCCGTCGATTTTACAAAAAGGTCGGTATCAATCCGGCCTTCGGGTGAGATTTGTATGAGAGTATCAAGAAAGCTGATGGAACGAGGGTCATGGTGTATGGTAAACGTCAAGCCCGTCCTGTATGTATTGATCTGCTGAAAGAAGGTGTTCAAGGAGGAAAAATTGCCATGCCAAATCATGAAAATATCATCTATGAACCTCTTCCATAGCACTGAGTGTTTCTTCCATAAGGGATTCTCATATACATAAAGGGCCTCAAAATGTGCCATGTAAATATTGGCGTACGGGGGTGCCATGTTGGACCCCATGGCAGTGCCCCTGAGCTGTAGAAAAAACGCATCTTCAAACATGAAGAAATTGTTACCTAATACTAGATGGATGAGGTCCATACAAAACGAATGTTGAGTGGTGGTAAAAGAGCCCTGTAAATCGAGGAACCAGTCCACCGCTTGAATCCCGTCTGTGTGTTCGATACTAGTGTCTAAACTGTTTACATCTAGTGTGACCAGTAAACTCTCAGTTGGGATGGTAGACAATTGGCGTAAGTGTCCAAGGAAGTCTGATGTGTCTCTAAGGTATGATGGTATAGTAGGGATTAATGGTGTGAGAACCCTGTCTATGGTAATGGCCAGGGGTGACAACACCGAATCGGTGGACGCGACGATAGGACGGCCAGGGGGTGACCGCAAGTTCTTGTGAATTTTAGGTAGGGTGTAAAACACTGGTATGACCGGATCAGGTTTAATCAGAAATTCTGCTAGTTTGTTATCTATAGTGCCGTGTAGTAGGTGGTAGTCGGTGGTAGTCCACTATGTCCTTTATCTTAACTTGTATTTCCCTTGTAGGGTCCCTATAGATGGGTAAATACGTAGTCCTATCCTCCAATTGTGTGAGGATTTCGGAGACATAGTATGACTTGTCTAGAACTACTATGGCTCCTCCCTTGTCGGCCGGTTTTACGATGATATTGGTGTTGTTTTTTAATGTACGTATAGCTTCATGTTCTTCCGGCGTGATGTTACTTTTTACTCTATAATCTCCTTTCTCAATTGACCTAAGAGTCATATCAATGTCCCTAGAGACCAGCGATATATATGTCTCTATGGGATGATAATGTCTGGGGGGGTTGAATTTACTCGGTTGTCTGAGATTGAGATTATGTAGAGTAAATGAGCCAAGATTGTTGTTGGTACTAGACAGCAGTGTGTCAGTCTTGTTGTTCGAAAAGTGGGCTTTAAGTCGCAATGTCCTATAGAACCGCCTGAGTTCCTAATCTAACTGGAAGGTGTCAAAAGAAGGGGTAGGACAGAACGTCAAGCCTTTTTGTAATACCTGTGTCTCAATAAGGGAAAGATTGTATGAAGAAATATTAAACACCAAATTGTTCATACCTGTGAACGAGTCTGTACTCGATATGGTGTGTAGGTTTTTCCTCTTCCCCCTCCTGGTCGCCCTCTTGATGTCTGTCTTTGATCTAAAAAATTGGAGGGTCGAGAGAAGTATGATTCACTGTCCGAGCCTGAAGAAGCTGAATATCGAGAGGGACCAGGTGGTCGTCTGGGGTAGTTGTCTGATGACCGCCACCTATATACACGGTCCTTGGAGTAATCCTCCTGGTCACGGATGAACTTTTGGCGTTTCCTGTCTTGCAGGGTCTTTTGGAAGTCAGCAATGGTCTCTTTAGTCTTTTGCCGGATCCTGTCCCATTCAGCGATAGGTAGGCTGTTTGCAAACTGGTCTTCAATGGATCGAATTTTGGGGCCGAGTTCTTCAATCTCCTTTTGTAGGAATTCTATAGTCAAAATAATTATGTCCATGGAACATTTATTTAGTATGCTCTCAAATTTAGAGCAGTAATCGGCATTTTCAGCAAAAAGAGTAGGTCTAAGGGACACCCTTAATCCCCTAGGTATCCGTTGCACTTTATGATACTGTGCCAAAGTGGCACAATGTAATTCAAAAGCGGTCCGTTTTCTGAGTTCTTTCTCATAATCGCGGGTGCGTATTTCCTCAGAGGGGGTAGATAAAAATGAGTCTGGAATCGTGACTTTCGCAAGTATGTCCATCACTTCTGTAGCTCTGTATGAAAAAGTAGTGAATGACATGGGTAAGAAAAATAGGTACAAAAATTAGGGAAAGCGGGAGCACAGATCAAAAAAGAGTCAATTTTGTACAAAAAGGACCTGGCTCGACCACTATTATCAATAGGTGCTCTGGAGAAAAAAATAATCAATACAATAGCAAATATACTCCGGCACACTGAGAGAAATGTATGAGAGAAGTCCAAAATGGTGCTCAAAAAATCATTTTTATTATTTTGTATTCTTATAGTATTCACCGTCCAACGTTTCAACCCGAAGGTTTTCTTCAAGGACTGATTTTTTTACATACGAAAAAAAGGAAAACACATCGTCATACATATGCAATATACATGGATATTATTACAGGAAAGGAAGACACATATGTTGCATTAGTAAGATGAAAAACAAAAAAACAAAAAACAAAAGGACAAAAAAACGTAGAGAGCTCTCCACAGATATATACGTAAGGAGTTCCCATGGTAACAGGGATCACACTAATGAGATCTACAGGGTATGTTATGACGTAACAAAGAGCAGAGATGGGTGACATACCTATGTCAACTTAGAGTAAACATTTTTCTGAATAGGTTTTCAGAGGAGCACCCAGGTGTATCAGGCAGATACGGAGATTCTCATGTCAGAATTACGCTATGAGAGTAAAGAGTACAAAATGTCAATACATATCACTGGATAAAGTACAGGAGGGAAAAATTCAGGAGGGAAAAAAAGGGGGGAGGGAGGGGGATAGCAGGGTATCAAGGGCATACCTGTTGCTTACAAGGTGTCAAGTCATCAAGCAAAGTGGTAGGATATGGAGAAGAAAAGGACCAAATCCGTTTAATGAACCAAACCGAGACATATATGAATACACAATATGGTATGGGGTTATTGTGATATGAGTATCATATGTGGGTCTACCTTGTGTATGTAGATCGGTGGGCCTAAGGTCTGGAGTGTTATATTATTCACCAAGGGGGAGCCTTAGTGGGTCCGTGCTTATGTTACTGTAGCAATAAGAATGAACAGATTGGTTAGTGCCCGCATGGGCTAGAAAGATATACCACTACCAATAAACAAGTTCAATGGATCCCACATGGGGTAGAATGAACACCAATATAAATATAGATACCATGAAGGAGGTCCCAAATGAATTAAATGTTACATGCAATATTGTAGTTACCATTAGTATTCAGGGTAAATGCCCAAGGGTCATAAATTGGCTGATAACAGAGAAAATGGAAAGAAGAGGTGGTTAGTTAATGAGCATAAGATGTTGTAGAAAAAGAGTTGTAAAAAAAGGGGGAAGGTAGTATAGAGATACAGCATACCTCAAATGATGACATTCATATCAAGAACGTCATGGAATATAGATCTGAAGTAGGTTCAGGGTCATGTATCAGGGGTCATGCTTTTGTAAGAATGTAACCTGTTACAACTGATAAGGGGACAGTGTAAGGAGCATAAGATGGTAAGCAGTGTAAGGTGTATAGATAGCGACATAACATACCTCCCTAACAGGCTGTGCAAATTGCATAAACCGTGAGCTGGCCAAAGGCTCTATGGGAAGAGGCGAGAGGGAGTTAGACACAATATGTGTAGGAGCTAGGCATTGTGGAAGCTGGTACATACCTTGATAGTGAGGGAACCACAGGTGGAGCGTCAGGTGACGCGATAATGCCAGGGGGTGGGCTATTTATACTATGAATAGGGGCGTCCACTTGCTGAGTGGCGTGGAACGCACCTGTGATCATGATGCGGACGTGCGCGCGATGACGCGATGCCCCGCGCATGCGGGGTGGAGCAGGACGCCGAGATCTCGGTGCCCCCGCCCTGCGCATGCGCGGAAGGCAGAGCGCTCGCGCCAGTGCCTTAAGGAGCCTGAGCGCGTGCATATCGGGGCACACGGCCGGCGCGAGCCCAACGGGGCGGGGCGCCAGTATGACGCCACGCCTCGTGAACGCGCGCAGGGCAGGGCACCCCGCGCATGTGCTACAGTGAACGTGAGTTTAGAGCAGTGGGGGACAGTGTCACTATACAAACCATACCATAGTGAACGGTATAGTGAAGGTGACGTGCTGGAAACAGGTGCGATCAGGGGACATGAGAGACCTAAGGGTAAAAGGAGAAGAGTTAGTGATTTATAGCTGGCATGTACAGTTAAACAGTTACATCCCTACATGATTGTATATCTATACAATGCATACATACACATATGTATATATCTCACACTCAGCCATAAGAGGTGAGATATATGAGTACAATAGGAAGCAAACAGAAATACAATGAGGAGGCTAACAGGTTCCATCATATTCCCCATCCTTGCCAGAGGTGACTGGGCTCCAACCCAGCCACCTGAGTAGACTATTGGCAGGCCTGGTCACAGGTCTGCCCTTGAACTCAACCGCTCTCCTTCACTGTCAAGACTACTCTGCACTAGAACTTGTGTCTTTTTCCCACCTCCAGGCCTGTGAACTCCTCGGTGGGCGTAGCCAACTTCCTGGCTCCGCCCCCCTGGTGTGGACATCAAACCTGGAGGGTGGTGACAAGGTTTTTAAGTTTTGCTGCAGTCACCTTTTTAGGGAGGGGTGTGTGTGTGCATGGGACTACCTGGGACGACGTGACTAGTCCAGGGCGTCACATATACGTAAAGGGCATATCCGTCCTTCTTCTTCCCCTGTGGCCGCTGGGTTCTTTTTTGTAAAGAAGAAGAACGGAGGGTTACGTCCGTGTCTCAATTTCCGAGAATTGAACAAGATTACCATGAAAAACACGTATCCGCTTCCACTCTTCCCTGATCTCTACAACCAACTCTCCGAAGCCCGGTGGTTTACTAAACTAGATCTTAGGGGGGCCTATAATCTTATTCGTGTCAGAGAAGTGGATGAGTGGAAAACGGTCTTTCTTACGTCAGAGGGGTTATTCGAGAATTTGGTGATGCCCTTCGGTTTATCAAATGCTCCTGCGGTGTTTCAAAATTTCATCAATGATGTCTTCTCTGATTGTATTGGTCGTTTCGTAGTCATCTATCTCGATGACATTTTTATTTTTTCTGTCACCAAGGAGGCGCATATTACACATGCGTGATAATCAATTGTTTGCCAAGCTTGAAAAATGTGTTTTATCTGTTCAGGAAATAGCCTTTCTTTTGTTACTCCTTTCTCGTGATGGGTTTAAGATGGACCCGGGGAAAGTGCAGGCTATCATTGACTGGGTGCAGCCAAGAAATATCAAGGCGTTACAACGCTTTTTGGGTTTCGTCAATTATTATCGGAGGTTTATTAAGGGGTTTTCCCCGATTGCCAATCCCTTGACCGACCTTACTCGGAAAGGGGCGGATCTGCAGAACTGGTCTCAGACAGCTGTCCAGGCCTTCCTTGAATTGAAGGATCGGTTCATGTCCGCCCCGGTCCTGGTACAGCCCGACCTCAAGGCGCCATTTATTGTGGAGCTGGACGATTCAGAGGTGGGGGTGGAAGCAGTTCTCTCTCAGGGTCCTGCTACTCTGACCAATCTGTGACCTTGTGCATTCTTTTCCAAGAAATTCACTCCGGCTGAGCGGAATTATGATATGAGTAACCGCGAATTATTGGCAGTAAAGTTGGCTTTCGAAGAATGGAGGCATTTTTTGGAGGGTGCTCCTCATCATATTACAGTCATCACTGATCATAAAAATCTTGCGTATATCGAGTCGGCCAAGAGACTAACGCCTTGATAGGCGAGGTGGGCCCTTTTTTTTTTCTAGATTCCATTTTACCATTACTTTTCTGGCCTGGGTCCAAAAAACGTGCGGGCGGATGCCCTATCTCGTAGTTTGGACCCGGTGTCCCCTCCAGAGCCTCCTTCCTCCATTCTTCAGCTCGGGGTGGTGGTCGTTGTTTGTCATCCGGGTTGGAGGCTGAGGTTCGGGAAGCCCAGTCTTTAGCACGATCATCCGCTCCAGCCACTACATTTTGTCCCTTTGCACCTTCGCTTACGGGTATTACAAGAGTTCCACGAGTCCGTACCCAGGCATTACAGCCACTCGCAGGGCTATTGCTGGACTATTTTGGTGGCCATCTCTTCATTTGGATGTGGCTCATTTTGTTTCTGCCTGTGCTATTTGTGCCCGTGCTAAGGTATGTCGTAACCGGCCCGCCGGGGAACTGGATCCATTGCCTGTTCCTGAAAGGCCATGGACCCACTTGTCCATGGATTCCACCAGTCTACGGGTACGTCTCCCTTCTTCTGTAATTACGGGTTTCACCCTCACTTCGGGGCCTTCTCCAGAGTAGATTCGGGGTGTCCAGGAGCCGACTCCGTGGTTCAGCGTCTGGGGGAGGTGTGGAAGGAGGTACGACGGTGCATCGAGAGGGCTCAGCAGTCCCAGAAACACCAGGCAGATAAAAGGCGTTCTCCAGGACCCTCCTTTCGCGTGGGGGACAAAGTGTGGCT